>NC_062224.1:65724894-66024894 GCF_902686445.1 Sciurus carolinensis
TCCTCAAGAATCTCATTAGTTTCTTCAAGTAGCTTGATTTTATCCTAGGAAAACAGATGTCAAGATTAATAGTTAGTCATTACATTGACTTTTGAGTTCAGAATGTAACTCCATAAAACAAGGGATTTGTACCTTAAATTTCATTGCTGTGTCAGAGAGGACCATATTTTGTTTTTTGGTTTCGTGGACATGTTTCTTTGATTCCTTGATCTACGTAAAATAAAGTATTCAGAATTAAAAGATACATGTTATAGTCTTACTAAAACTTACTTCCAGGTAAGTGACCCCTTCCAGATGAAACAAACATTTAAAAATGATTTAAAAATATTTCAACTATAAAACAGGTGGAAATGATTCAAGCTGGAATCAAGGGGGTAATAAACTAGAAAAATAATTGTACCTTCTGTTCAAAATTTGACACTTTTTGCACTAGTTCTTCATTTTCTTTCTTCATATTCTTTAACTTTTCAGAAATTTGCTGTTCAGTAACTAAAAAGGGGGGAAAATCCAGATTATTACAATCACTAAATGAAATTCAATTAAATCGACTAAAAGCAAAGACATGTTATCTGGCATTATGAGGAAATACTTCTTTGCATAACAATTAAGCCTTTAAAAAGCAATCTACAGTTAATAGCAATAAGAGTGTGAAACACAATTATAATTTAAGAAAAATATAAGAACGATGATATTTCAATTGAAGCTCATTTCAAACATGGGAAATACAGTAAAATGTAGTTTGATATTCCTCACTTCTTTTTTTTTTTCCTTCTTCTTCCCCTCACTTCTTAAAACACTTTTCAGAAAATGGAATCATTTTAAATTTATGTAAATTTTTGGCAAAGAAAAACAAAATGAAAGCATACTGACTCACATTACCATTCTTTATCTACTTGAATCAATGATTGAATGTATGATTAAATCATTAGCACAAAATACTGTTCAAAATACTACCATCTGCATTACATCAATATTCAAAGTGAATATGCCCCAATTTAAAACTAATCATTTTCTTCCCACAATTTGTTCCTCCACATCTCCTATCTCAGTTGGTACCATCAACATCTACTCTATTATCCAAGCTAGCAACCTAGGAATAGTAAAATTTTTAGGAGTTAAAAAAATAATAAACATCAATAATCACTATCTACTTCTAACATATATAAAACACACATCAAACACAAATACAAAGGGTTACTACAAGTTACAGAAGAAGGCTAAAAATTTACCTTGATATATTCTTTCTTTGACCTAAAAGAGAGAGAAATAAAGATTAAATTGGATGTCATGCATCTGCTTCAAAGAAACAGAATCAAAACCAAATGAGAATATACTAACCGTCTGGTTCTGGATTAAAAAATAAGTAAAGGACAATAAGCATTTCATTAGCCTCTGTCATATAGAAATACTAAGGTATGTATCCTATGCTGCAGTGAATATATATCTATTCCAATCTTATGACTTGAGAACTTACCTTTAATAATAGAAATGTCTGTTTTCATAAAAGTACACTAATGCTTCACGTACTCAAAATTGTTTATTTGATAATTCTAAACAGCCAGGATAAAGTCTAGGAACAATGATTTTTCAAAGAACTCTGAGGAAACAAAATTAAAGATATGCCACTTGTTTATTTTCTTAGATGTTGATGGACCTTTATTTTATTCATCTCTTTATATGTGGTGCTGAGAATCGAAGCCAGTGCCTCGCACAGGCTAAGCAAGGGCTTCTATCACTGAGCCACAATCCCCCAACCAACAAGTGCTGCTTTCACTCACCAAAAAACATCTTAGAACTCCAATTTCAATTTGGCTACTGGCAGAATGTAGAAATAATCTAAGAGGCTACATCACCTATTTCTGCAAACCACTAAAAATAGCAGTAAGAATTCTTAAAAAAAAAAAAAAAAAGATTGCTAGAAGAAAATATGCAAGCAACAAGAGAAATGACAGTTAACATCTTCTGGAAAGAGCAAAACCTGAATCATTTCCCAAAGATGGCAATGAACTGTCACATAATAAAACCTAAGCAATAATTCTTTTAAAACTTCACTAAATTTCTTTGTAAATTAGCATATATTTCTCCTTTACAATGTTATAAATGGTGATGGGAAACTTAGATGTATCCACAGATCATCCATGGTATCTTGGTAATACTGTAGACCCTAAAATACCACTTAGAATGATCTTGTTATAGAAAAATACATTCAGAAAACTCCAACACAGAAAGAAATGGACATTTCTCTAATGTCATAGGCTTACTAATCAGAGAGTAAGCTTTCACCCAAAATGACAGCAGGGGAAAATGGGAAGTAGCAAAAAGCAGGCATCAAAGGTAGGGACCAAAACTCCAAAGTCAAATGCTGAGACTGAGGAGCAGCAGCTAAGACCCAGATCTTACCTAACCTAGTGAAAATAGAAAGAGGTGCCAGAGTTCTTGAAAGAACCAAGAGAGAAATATAAAACGTTTTCATTTTTTCCTTTCCTCCATTTTCCTTTTAGCTGAGAACAAGTTCAATGAGATTAGAAAAGTCCTCAGAGGAATCCACGCAAAGGATTCTTCTTTTTATGAAGGCATTTCTTTTTAAGTTCTTTTATACTCAATTGTACAAGGAGAGGAAATTTGTATTAACAATGGTATGTCTGATATGATTAAGTAATCAGAAAAGGAATACTAAGATTTGGAAAGATTTGCAGTCAATGTTTCTGGCCACTTTACCTGTTGAGTTTCAACTGAAGGTTTTCATGCAAAGTTCACTTATGTAAAATAATTTTCATACAATTATGTTAAGTAACTATCAGGCAGAATGACCTACAGTACAAATCTCTGTATGTTTAAGCATATATACATGTATACATACACATATATATATGTACACACACACACATATATAGACAAATTCTGCTTAGAAAAAAAAGACTAAGGAATAAAACAATTAATAATATATCTCTGGACAACATATAATCTATACATCCAAATATAAAGCTATTTTCTTAACATATGATTGAATGACAAAATCTGGGAAATGTATATAGAAAACACCTGAAAAATTACCTGTTCTCCTTTTTATCATTTTGCTATATTCCTCTGCAGCATTTTTTCCTGTGAATGTGTTTATATAGCATACAGTTCATCAATATTTAAACCTTAGTTTCTTCTTTTTTCTACTTCACATTAAATTGTGAGCATTTTCTGTACCTCAAAGTCTTTGAAATACATGAAGCTGCCTACTATTCCATTATATGAACATATGAGAACTTAAAAAGTCTCCTGTAATAGAATAAGTTGTGGTAAGTTTTCAACCTAATACACAGTTCTGCTGAAAACCCTTACCAAAAATCTTTAAAGCATAGTTAATTATTTGTTTAGGATAGATTACTAGACATATTATGCTACATAAAAGGATATTTATATAACTAATCCCATCTTTTATCTCACTTGAAGACTTCTGATACAGATGAAACTACTGGTCAGAATGGCTGTAAGAATTACCAGTTCTACCCACTGTACCTACCTAATTCTTAATCTTTAGGTTTTGATAGAAGGAACTTATAAATTGAAATTTTCTCCTTGAGATTTTTCAGGTTATCTCGTTTTCTTAAGTGTTTACCAACACAAAGATTACACTAAATTATTTTATAAAGTGCGTGTGACTTCAACCACTAATTTGTGTTTAAGTTAGTAAACTGGAAAGGGGAGGGGCAGTGACTACAGAATTCCCCATGCATTTATGTGCTAAGGTAGAAGGAAGTGAATTTACTCACAACAAGAATAGTTCTCCAGAAGAAAATGGCCAATGAAACAATTCCCAAGAAGACAGTGAGAAGTACAGGCTTCCACGGCAGTCCATAAAAATCAGGCCCAGGCTGAATATTATTGGGCAATGTGGCAACTAGCTGAAATAGAGAAGTCAGAAGCAATGAGAAACCTTATATTCATAACAAGACGGTCACAAAGAATCATCATGGCAGTTTCAAAACCACCACCATCATCTGAAAAGTACCTCCTCAAAATTCTCCAATAGCTTCTTTGAGAGACAGGATCCTGGCAGTGTCATATTTCTTGTTTGCCCGCAGTGTTTAAATACTTTAAATTGAGCATCTATTTCCATTTGGAATAGGCCCTGCCGACATCATATTGTCTGACACCTGGCTAGAATCCCTCCGTATGATACTTCTCTTAAGTATATGCGGAATCTAACTTCCTTCTATGAAAGTCCATGTCTAACTCTAAATGTGCGCTCAAAGCGAGTGTATCAAACACCAGCCTTCGCTCCTCTACTCCACACCGCCCTCCTCAAGTGTCCAGAGGACTCTCATTCTGGCCCCACCTCCCAACAGTCTCCAGAGGGACAAGACCTACTGTGACGTCAGCTGCATTTGGGAACCTAGCGAGGGGCTTGCCACCTCTCAGTACTGCGTGACAAAGTGCAATGAGGAGAGCGTCCAGTGCACTCACCGGCTCGCTTAGCAATACAGCTCGGTGCTGCCTGCCCGGGCCTGACATGTTCCATTTCCCCGTCGTCCTCAGTCAGTGCAGCCACTCCGCTCACCACTCAGCCACCCGCCGGCCACAGCGGGGTCCCTCCCTACAAGCGCTGCGTAAAGCACCGTCAGGGGTCCCAGAAGCTTGGGGTTCCCGGGAGAAGCGGCCACAGAAGGCACGGCGGCAGGTACTGAGTCCATTGTGCAAGGAAAGCTGAGCGGAGAGGATGCTTCCCTGCTGAACCGCACAGGACTCAGACCTCTTCCGCCGTTTCCTACTTGCGAAGGATGCAGCCCGGGGGGCGGGTACTGGGAATGATCCTCGCCTTCCCGCGCCGCTGGCGCTTCCCACCCTAAGCCTGCAAAACACTTCATCAGGCGGTGCTGCGGGGTGGACCGCAGTGCGCTGAGCTTGTGGCGGGCGGGGAGCAGAGGGGAGGGGAGTGGCGGGAGCGGGAAGAACCAACTGTGGATTCGGGCGGGGGAGAGCGCCAGCAGAGCCCAACGGAAGAGTCCAAGTCAAGGGACACGGGGAGGAAAGAGGCTCACCTGCCCCCGGAAGTGGGAGAGGACCCGCGGTTTAGAGGGCCCCAAAGCTGCTAGGAATCTAACAGTAGGGGATTATGGTCGGGAACTGAGAAAAAGAAGAGAGTCATTCTTCCCGGGTCCTGCCAGAACAGAACTCTTTTGTCAGGACGGTCTGAGACACCAGGTACCTGCCCCAAAGGTCCAGACAGGGGAGGAGACCCCTCTCTTGCTCCCTTGGGAGGACCGCTGCTCCGAGTGGTCTTTCCTTTCCTGCTCACTCCATTCCTGTGCTGATATTCCCCTAACCGACCTGTACTTCTGAATGATACTATTTTTAAAAATTTCATCCTATCATGTCATTATCACCCCAACACCAATGGCTTCATTCTTGGATTCCACATTTTAAGGTTGAATGACTTGTGGAAAAGATTAGGATCATGAATAGCCTGGACACCACTTGCGAAATGTTTAAGAAACTGGGGACATTTAACTTAGCGAGGGAATGAATATATGTGGATCCTTAGTATGTCAAGTTGAATATAGTCGATTCAAAAGAACAGTCAAAGGAGAATAGGCAGGAAAGCAATGAAAAATAGCAATGAAGCGGGAAGGAGGAGGGGAAGGCAAACTCTGTAATGAAAACATGTACCATCATCCAAGCCCAAGAATACATTCAGATTGTGGGACAGAATAGACAATCCAGAAACAGATCCAACTGCACTGGACATTTGGGATACAATAAAATTCAGTTGGGGGAAAACAGAGTTTTTAATAATTAGTATTTGCATAAAACCACATGGAAAAGGTTAAAATTGGATTTTTCTCCAGTTATTCACAAGGATAAACTACAAATGGATAAGAAACCTGAATGTAAAAATAGAAAATAAGCAAGTATTAGAAAACATTGGTTGAATTTTTCTATGCATTATGAGTGGCCAAAACCTTCCTGCTTATGTCTTAAAATCCAGAAGGACGAAGGTATAAAGATTACTTAAAAACATATAAAAAACCCTTGCCTGACTGTGTTTAACCTCCCCGTTCCCCCCATGAACTTCGACAATGACAATGTGAAAAAAAAATATTTGCGACATATTACTCTCCAAGGAATCATGTTCCTGAAATATAAAGAGCATTATAAATAAAGTAGGCAGCAAACCTATAGGAAAATGGACTGAAGAAAGAAGCAGATCTCAGGAAAAGAGATGCAAATAGCTATAAAATATGGAAACATGCTCTGCTTAGTTCATAATGAATAAAACACAAATTAAACCACACTAAGATACCATTTCTCACTTATGTTGGCAAGATCCAAACATTTGACAACATGCTCAGTAGGTGAGAGAATGTGGAGGAATACTGCACCCTCAGACACTGCTGATAAGTGTACAAAATGAGACAACCTCCCTAGGAATGAAAGTTGGCGACATCTCCCAAAACTGCTTATGTTTTTACCTATTGACTCAACAATCCCACTTCTTTTCTTTTTTTCAGTGCTCCAGTGGGAACTTAGGGATTCACTCAAGATAGGCAAATGCTCTACCTTTAGCTATATCGTCCCAGACCTTCTAAAGATACTGGGAATTCAACAAATGTTTAAAATTTCGTATCTACAAAATTATGTTATTCAAGCATGAATTATACTAACAAAAGACGTTCACAAATGACTGAAACAACCAACCGTTCATTAATAAAAGTTGTTGAATAAACCAAAGAATAGTATGAAGAAGAAAGAAAATAATTTTAAATAATGCTAAGATATGGTTTCCAGAATACATTTAAGAATAAAAAATGAAGTGGAGAAAAATATTTATACAATACTATTTTTATATTAGAAAGTGAGAAAAGTGAATCTATTTCTTAAGTTGGAGATAAAATTGACATGCAATAAATTATGTGTATTTAAAGTGTGCACTTTGAAAAATTTTAACTTGAAATTGTGAAACCATCATGATAACCAAGATAATAAATCAATCCCTTCCCTCCAAAAGTCTTCTCATTCTCTAGGTAATTCCAACCTCTGCCCTTGGTCACCCTACCTTCTTGCCCCCCACGTTCCCACCCAGCCCATGAACAAAATGTCCACCTTAATAGACTGGTTTGTATTCCTAAAGTTTTCTGTGCATGGAATAATATATTCTGTGTTCTCTGGCTTCTCTTATTCAACATAATTTAAAATTAATCTATGTCACTTTGTGAATAATAATTCATCTCTTTTTATTCCTGAGTAGCATTTCATTATGTGTATATACCATAATTTGTCTATCACCTATTGATGGACATTTGGAATTTTACCAGTTATGGTCTTTTATCAATAAAATGGTCAAAAACATTGATATACAATTTCTTCTATACATCCTCTGTTTGGAGAAGAATGGCTGGAAGTCACTGGCTTCTTAAGGACATGGTCTTCATCTGGGTTTGTGTACATAGTATACTTAATACAGGATCATACAGAAGTAGGTCACATGATTATGTACATTGACTTGAAGAAAGTCAAATGAATGATTTCTTAAAACATGGAATTAGCAATTGTATTATCTAATGATGTTTCAACATTATTTGATAGTAAAATTTCATTGTCTTTTATGTATTTAATTTTTGTTAATTTATTTTTATTGTAAACAAATGGGATACATGTTTTTTCTGTTCATACATGAAGTAAAGGCAAACATTTGTGTAAGCATACATTTACACAGGGTAATGGTGTTCGATTCATTCTGTTATTTTTTCCTTCCTACCAACCCTCCCACCCCTCTTTTCCCCCTATACAGTCCCTCCTTCCTCCATTCTTGCCCCCCTCCCACCCAATTATATGTCATCATCCACTTATCAGCGAGATCATTCGTCCTTTGGTATTTTGAGATTTGCTTATATCACTTAGCATGATATTCTCCAATTTCATCAATTTTCCTGCAAATGCCATAATTTTATTATTCTTTATAGCTGAGTAGTATTCCATTGTGTGTGTGTATATATATATATATATATATATATATATATATATAATCACATTTTCTTTATCCATTCATCAATTGAAGGACATCTAGGTTGGTTCCACAATTTGGCTATTGTGAATTGACCATCTATGAACATTGATGGGGTTGTACCTCTGTAGTATGCTAATTTTATATCCTTTGGGTATAGGCTGAGGAGTGGGATAGCTGGTTCAAATGGTGGGTTCATTCCAAGATTTCTGAGGAATCTCCACACTGCTTTACAAAGTGGCTGCACTACTTTGCAACCCCACCAGCAATGTATGAGTGTACCTTTTTACCCACATCCTTGCCAGCACCTATTGTTGCTTGTATTCTTGATAATCACCATTCTAATTGGGGTGAGATGGAATCTGTTGAGGGCTGTCTTGGACAAGATGGCACCTGGCTATGAGCCAAAGGGCACTGGGTACCAAAATAAGGAAGTACCCATAAAGGTTGCTTGCCTACTAGTTCCTTGGAGACTTATGACGTGTTAATGCCAGGCTCTAGGATTGGCTATCTAATATCATGCCGCGCGTGGACAGCTCGTGATTCATATAGTGCTATGCTGACATTCCTCTGCATGCTCTCCTGTGTGAGAGAAAGCTTTGCTATAATTGGCTGATAAGCTAGGAGCCTGGGGTAGGAGAGAGGGAGAGGGTAGAAGAAGGGAGAGAGTAGCAGAACAAAGGAGGCAGAAAAACATGGAGGATGCAATAAATCTGGTCAACTAAAGATTGGTGGTGTCTCCTTTATCCGTGCCAGTTCCACTGGACGGAACAGAATCTTAGGGTAGTTTTGATTTGCACTTCTCTTATTACTAGAGATGTTGAACATTTTTTCATTTATCTGTTGATTGCTTGTAGAGCTTCTTCTGTGAAGTGTCTATTAATTTTCTTAGCCCATTTGTTGATTGGATTATTTGTATTCTTGATGTAGAGTTTTTTGTGTTCTTTATAGATTCTGGAAAATAGTGCTCTATCTGAAGTATGATTGACAAAGATTTTCTCCCACTCTATAGGATCTTTCTTCGCATTGCTGATAGTTTCCTTTGCTGAGAGAAAGCTTTTTAGTTTGAATCTATCCCAGTTATTGATTCTTCCTTTTATTTCTTGTGCTATGGGAGTCCTGTTCAGAAAGTCTGATCCTAAACCGACATGTTGAAGATTTAGACCTACTTTTTCTTCTATAAGATGAAAGGTCAGTCTGGGGAGATAGCACAGCTGGTAGAGTGCTTGCCTTGCAAGCACAGGGCCCTGAGTTCGATCCCCAGTACCGCAAAAAAAAAAAAAAAAAAAGATGAAGGGTCTGAGGTCTTATTCCGAGGTCCTTGATCCAGTTTGAGTTGAGTTTCATGCAGGATGAGAGATGGGGTTTAGTTTTATTCTGCTGCATATGGATTTCCAGTTTACCCAGCACCATTTGTTGAAGAGGCTGTTTTTCTCCATTGCATATTTTTGGCACCTTTGTCTAGTATGAGAAAATTGTATTTATTTGGGTTCATCTCCATGTCCTCTATTGTATTTATTTGAGTTTGTGTCCATGTCTTCTATTCTGTACCATTGATCTACCTGTCTATTTTGGTACCAATACCATACCATTTCTGTTACTACTGCTTTGTAGTATAGTTGAAGTTCTGGTATTGTGATACCCCCTATTTCACTATTCCTGCTAAGGATTGCTTTAACTATTCTGGGTTTCTTATACTTCCAAATGAATTTCATGATTGTTTGCTCTATTTCTGTAAGGTACATCATTGGGATTTTAATTGGAATTGCATTGAATCTGTATAGCACTTTTGGTAGTATGGCCATTTTGACAATATTAATTCTGCCTTTCCAAGAACATGGGAGATCTTTCCTTCTTCTAAGGTCTTCCTCAATTTCTTTCTTCAGTGTTTTGTTGTTTTTATTGTAGAGATCTTTTACCTCTTTGGTTAGATTGATTCCCAAGTATTTTATTTTATTTTTTTTTTTTGAGGCTATTGCAAATGGAGTTCTTTTCCTCATTTCCCTTTCAGATGTTTCATCGCTTGTGTATAAAAATGCTTTAGATTTATGCGTGTTGATTTTATAGCCTGCTATTTTGCTGAATTCATTGATGAGGTCTAGAAGTTTTCTGGAGGAGTTTTTGGGATCCTCTAAATATAGAATCATGTCATCAGCAAATAGTGACAGCTTAAGTTCCTCTTTTCCTATTCGTATCCCTTTAATTTCTTTCATTTGTCTAATTTCTCTGGCTAGAGTTTCGAGGACAATGTTGAAGAGAAGTGGTGAAAGAGGACATCCCTGTCTTGTTCCGGTTTTTAAATGGAATGGTTTCAGTTTTTCTCCATTAAGAATGAATTTGGCCATGGGCTTAGCATAAATAGCCTTTACAATATTCAGGCACGTTCCATGTTCCTACTATCCCTATTTTTTCTAGTGTTTTGAGCATGAAGGGTGTTGTATTTTGTCAAACGCTTTTTCTGCATCAATTGAAATAGCCATATGATTCTTATCCTTAAGTCTATTGACATGATGGATTAAGTTTATTGATTTATTGGTGTTAAACCATCCTTGCATTCCAGGGATAAACCCCACTTGATCATGGTGCACAATTTTCTTAATATGTTTTTGGATACAGATTGCAAATATTTTGTTAAGGACATTTGCATCTATATTTATCAGGATATTGGTGTAAAATTTTCTTTCCTTGATATGTCTTTTCCTGGTTTGGATATGAGGGTGATATTTGCTCCATAGATTGTGTTTGGTAGGGATTCCTCCTTTTCTATTTCCTGGAATACTTTGGGAAGTATTGGAATGAGTTTTCTCTTTGAAGGTCTTATAGAATTCGACTGAGAATACATCTGGTCTTGGACTTTTCTTGGATGGTAGGTTTTTAATGGCTTTTCCTATTTCATTGCTTGATATTGATCTGTTTAAATTGTGTATGTCCTCCTAGTTCACTTTGGGAGGAGCATATGACTCTAGAAATTTCTCAATGTCTTTGGTAGTTTCTACTTTGTTGTAATACAGATTTTCAAAGTAGCTTCTCATTATGTTCAGTACAGCAGTGGTGTCTGTCGTGATATTTCCTTTTTCATCATGAATTTTAGTAATTTGAGTTTTCTCTCTCCTCTTTGTTAGTGTGGCTAAGGGTTTGTCTATTTTGCTTACTTTTTCAAAGAACCAAAGTTTTGTTTTCTCAGTTTTTTGAATTGTTTCTTTTGTTCCAAATTCACTAATTTTAGCTCTGATTTTAATTATTTTCTGTCTTCTAGTACTTTTGTGTTATTCTGTTCTTCTTTTTCTAGGATTTTGAACTATAATCTTAGATCATTTAGTTGTTGACTTTTCATTCTCATTGTCTTTTATGACAAAAAGGGGAACAGTCCTTTCATACTACAGAGTTAAGGGAAGCAAGTTCCTTAATAATTACTTCAGGTTCCCTAAGAACATAATAATTACTTTCAGTTACAGACTCATTTTTTTCTTTCTTTAAGATACTTTGGGGAGAGGATCCAATGGCAGACTAGAGGGTGACTGCATCCCCAGTCACTCCAGAACACAGGAGTCAAAAGGGGAGGCATTGAGAGATTTGGATTAAAATAGAGCCATGGGCGAGTCTGTCCACTGGGTAAAACTCGGCCCAGGTGGCAGGCCCAGATAGAGGTGGTTTATTGGAGCAGGGCAGGGCAGCTAGAGTCTTCCACAGGCAGCCCTGCACACTCTGGCGGTGGGCCCCTCCCACACAACCAGCTTCTCCAGGCTCTCAGAAGAGGCCCCCTAGTGAGAGCCTTTCTGGTCAGAGCACGCTCCAAGTACCAGAGCCAGCGCGGCATGCTCCGGCCCACTAGCGGCTTCAGGGACTAGGACAGGGCAGCCAGAGACTTCCCCAAGCAGCCCGGCCCCCTGCGGTGGGAAGCACCTTTCAAGGCTAGCTTCTCGGAGCAGACCGCCCAGTGAGAGCCTTTCTACACAGAGCCAGCCACAAATCCCCAAGCCAAAGGAGAGCTTCGATCCGCAAGCAGCCTCTGAGATCAGGGCAGGGCAGCCAGAGATTTCTCCAGGCAGCTAGCCCCTTCCAGCAGCAGGCTCTTTCCACAGGGTGATCCAAGATGGCGGCCTAGAGGGTGACTGCATCCCCAGTCACTCCAGAACACAGGAGTCAAGAAGGGGAGGCATTGAGAGACTCGGAATAAAATAGAGCCATGGGTGAGTCTGCCCACTGGGTAAAACTCGGCCTGGGTGGCAGGCCCAGATAGAGGTGGCTCATCAGAGCAGGGCAGGGCAGCTAGAGTCTTCCACAGGCAGCCCTGCACACTCTGGTGGTGGGCCACTCCCACACAGCCAGCTTCTCAAGGTTCTCAGAGCAGGCCCCCTAGTGAGAGCCTTTCTGATCAGAACAAGCTCCAAGTCCCGGAGTCAGCGTGGCGTGCTCTGGCACACAAGGGACTTCAGGGACCAGGAAAGGGCAGCCAGAGACTTCCCCAAGCAGCCTGGCCCCCTGCGGTGGGAGGCGCCTTTCAAGGCTAGCTTCTTTGAACAGACCGCCCAGTGAGAACCTTCCTACATAGAGCCAGCCACAAGTCCCCGAGCCAACGGAGAGCTTCGATCCACAAGCAGCCTCTGGGATCAGGGCAGGGCAGCCAGAGACTTCTCCAGGCGGCTCTGCCCACTCCGGCTGCAGGTTCTTTCCACAGGGCGATCCAAGATGGCGGCCTAGATGGTGACTGCATCTCCAGTCACTCCAGAACCCAGGACTCAAGAAGGGGAGGCATTGAGAGACTTGGACAAAAATAGAGTCACAGGGTGAGTCTCCCCCACTGGGAGAAACTTGGCCTGGGTGGCAGGCACAGATAGGGGTGGCTTATCAGAGCAGGGTAGGGCAGCTAGAGTCTTCCCCAGGTAGCCTTCCACACTCCTGCGGTGGGCTCCTCCCACACAGCCAGCTGCACGGTACAGGCCCCCAGTGAGAGCCTTTCCGCACAGAGCCAGCTCCAAGCCCTGGAACCAGTAGGGGGCTAGGGGCAGCTTTCTTCGGAAGCACTGCATTATCAAGTTCCTCCAAAACTTCAGGCTACTGAAGGCTGGGAGGTGATACACTGGAAATCTACAGGGACACTATAAGCCAATAGAGGAAATCTGCAATATCTCAGGGTCCCACTGACAGCTGACCAATATGAGAAAACAAGGGAAGAAAATGTCCCAAACAAACCTAGATACTATATCAATAAAACCCAATGACAGCACAGCAGAAGAAATGTCAGAAAGGGAGTTCAGAATGTACATAATTAAAACAATCAGGGAAGCAAATGAGGAGATGAAAGAGCAAATGCAGGCATTGAAGGAGGAGATGAAAGAGCAAATGCAGGCATTAAATGATCACACCAATCAACAGTTAAAAGAGAAAATACGGGAAGCAAGAGATCATTTCAAAAAAGAGTTAGAGATACTGAAAAAAAAAAAAAAACAAACTGAAATCCTTGAATTGAAGGAAACAATAAACCAAGTTAAAAACTTCATAGAAAGCATAACCAATAGGATAGAACACCTGGAAGACAGAACCTCAGACATTGAAGACAAAATATTTAATCTTGAAAACAAAGTTGGCCAAACAGAGAAGATGGTAAGAAATCATGAACAGAATCTACAAGAATTATGGGATATCATGAAAAGGCCAAATTTGAGAATTATTGGGATTGAGGAAGGCTTACAGAAACAAACCAAAGGAATGAACAATCTATTCAATGAAATAATATCAGAAAATTTCCCAAATCTGAAGAATGAAATGGAAAACCAGGTACAAGAGACTTATAGGACTCCAAATATACAAAATTACAACAGACCCACACCAAGGCACATTATAATGAAAATACCTAACATACAAAATAAAGACAGAATTTTAAAGGCCGCGAGAGAAAATTACATTCAGAGGGAAACCAATAAGAATATCAGCAGATTTTTCAATCCAGATCCTAAAAGCTAGAAGGGCCTGGAACAACATATACCAAGCCCTGAAAGAAAACAGATGCCAACCAAGAATCTTATACCCAGCAAAACTTACCTTCAAATTTGACGATGAAATAAGATCCTTCCATGATAAACAAAAGCTAAAGGAATTTACAAAAAGAAAGCCAGCATTACAGAACATTCTCAGCAAAATATTCCATGAGGAAGAGATGAAAAACAACGATGCAAATCAGCACCAGGAGGCGCTAGCCTAAAGGAATAGCCAAATAAAGGAGAAACCAAATCATGTCAAAAAACAAATATGAGTCAAATGACTGGGAATACAAATCATATCACAATAATAACCCTGAATGTTAATGGCCTGAACTCATCACTCAAAAGACATAGACTGGCAGATTGGATTAAAAAGAAAAATCCAACAATATGCTGCCTGCAAGAGACGCATCTCATAGAAAGAGATACCCAAAGACTAAAGGTGAAAGAATGGGGAAAAACATACCATGCACACGGACACAGCAAAAAAGCTGGAGTATCCATCCTCATTTCAGATAATGTGGACTTCAAGCCAAAACTAGTCAGAAGGGATAAAGAAGGACATTACATGCTGCTTAAGGGAAGCATAAATCAGGAAGACATAACAATCATAAATATCTATGCCCCGAACATTGGCTCATCCACGTACGTCAAACAAATCCTTCTCAATTCCAGAAATCAAATAGACCACAACACAATAATACTAGGCAATTTTAACACACCTCTCTCACCACTGGATAGATCTTCCAAACAAAAATTGAATAAAGAAACCATAGATCTCAATAACACAATCAGCAATTTAGACTTAACAGACATATATAGAATATACCATCCAACAAAGAACGAATACACTTTCTTCTCAGCAGCACATGGATCCTTCTCTAAAATAGACCATATTTTATGCCACAAAGCTACTGTTAGCAAATACAAGAAGATAGAGATACTACCTTGTACTCTATCAGATCATAATGGATTGAAATTAGAAATAAATGACAGAATAAAAAACAGAAACTTCTCCAATACCTGGAGATTAAATAATACACTATTACATGATGAATGGATAACAGAAGACATCAGGAGGGAAATAAAAAAATTCTTAGATGTAACGAGAACAAAGACACATCATATCAAAATCTCTGGGACACTATGAAAGCAGTACTTAGAGGAAGATTTATTTCATGGGGCGCATTCAACAAAAGAAGTAGAAATCAACAAATAAATGACTTAACACTACAGCTCAAAGCCCTAGAAAAAGAAGAGCAGACCAATACCAAAAGTAGTGGAAGACAGGAAATAGTTAGAATCAGAGCCGAAATCAACGAAATTGAAACAAAAGAAACAATCGGAAAAATTAACAAAATAAATAGTTGGTTCTTTGAAAAAATAAACAAAATTGATAAACCCTTAGCCACACTAACAAAGAGAAAGAGGGAGAAAACTCAAATTACTAAAATTCGGAATGAACAAGGAAACATCACAACAGACACGAGTGAAATACAAAACATAATTAGAAGCTATTTTGAAAATCTATACTCCAACAAAACAGAAAACCTCGAAGACATCAACAAATTTCTAGAGACATATGAATTACCTAAACTGAACGAGGAGGACATACACAACTTAAATAAATCAATTTCAAGCAATGAAATAGAAGAGGTCATCAAAACATCAAAAGCCTACCAACAAAGAAAAGTCGGGGACCAGATGGGTTCTCAGCCGAGTTCTACAAAACCTTTAAAGAAGAGCTCATTCCAATACTCCTCCAAGTATTCCATGAAATAGAAGAAGAGGGAACCCTACCAAACTCATTCTATGAAGCCAATATCACCCTGATACCTAAACCAACAGAGACACATCAAGGAAAGAAAATTTCAGACCAATATCCTTAATGAACATCGACGCAAAAATTCTCAACAAAATTTTAGCAAATTGCATACAAATATATATTAAAAAGATAGTGCACCATGATCAAGTGGGTTTTATCCTAGGGATGCAAGGTTGGTTCAACATTCAGAAATCAACAAATGTCATTCACCATATCAATAGACTTAAAGTTAAGAATCACATGATTATTTCAATAGATGTAGAAAAAGCATTCGATAAAATACAGCATCCCTTTATGCTCAAAACACTAGAAAAAATTGGGGTAGTGGGAACATTCCTTAACATTATAAAGGCCATCTACGCTAAGCCCATGGCCAATATCATTCTAAATGGTGAAAAACTGAAAGTGTTCCCCCTAAAAACTGGAACAAGGCAGGGATGCCCTCTTTTACCACTTCTATTCAGCATTGTCCTTGAGACTCTAGCCAGAGCAATTAGACAAACCAAAGAAATTAAAGGGATACGAATTGGAAAAGAAGAACTCAAACTATCCCTGTTCGCTGATGACATGATTATATATTTAGAGGAACCTGGAAATTCCACCAGAAAACTTTTAGAACTCATAAGTGAATTCAGTAAAGTAGCAGGTTACAAGATCAATGCTCATAAATCCAATGCATTTTTATACATAAGTGATGAATCTTCAGAAAGAGAAATTAGGAAAACTACCCCATTCACAATAGCATCGAAAAAAATAAAATACTTGGGAATCAATCTCACCAAAGAGGTGAAAGACTTCTACAATGAGAACTACAGAACACTAAAGAAAGAAATTAAAGAAAACCTTAGAAGATGGAAAGATCTCCCATGTTCCTGGATAGGCAGAATTAATATTGTCAAAATGGCCATACTACCTAAAGTGCTATACAGATTCAATGCAATTCCAATTAAAATCCCAATGATGTACCTTGGAGAAATAGAGCAAGAAATTATGAAATTCATCTAGAAGAATAAAAAACGTAGAATAGCTAAAGCAATCCTCAGTAGCAAGAGCGAAGCAGGGGGTATCGCAATACCAGATCTTCAACTCTACTACAAAGCAATAGTAACAAAAATGGCATGGTATTGGTACCAAAATAGACAGGTAGATCAATGGTACAGAATAGAGGACATGGACACAAACCCAAATAAATACAATTTTCTCTTACTAGACAAAGGGTCCAAAAATATGCAGTGGAGAAAAGATAGCCTCTTCAACAAATGGTGCTGGGAAAACTTGAAAACCATATGCAACAGAATGAAATTAAACCCCTATCTCTCACCCTACACAAACACAACTCAAAATGGTTCAAGGACCTCGGAATCAGACCAGAGACCCTGCATCTTATAGAAGAAAAAGTAGGTCCAAATCTTCAACTTGTTGGCTTAGGATCCTACTTCCTTAACAGGACTCCCATAGCACAAGAAATAAAAGCAAGAATCAACAACTGGGATAGATTCAAACTAAAAAGCTTTCTCTCAGCAAAGGAAACTATCAGCAATGTGAAGAGAGAGCCTACAGAGTGGGAGAATAGAATATCTTTGCGACTCATACTTCAGATAGAGCGCTAATCTCCAGAATCTATAAAGAACTCAAAAAACTCTACACCAAGAATACAAATAATCCAATCAACAAATGGGATAAGGAAATGAACAGACACTTCACAGAAGAAGATGTACAAGCAATCAACAGATATATGAAAAAATGTTCAACATCTCTAGTAATAAGGGAAATGCAAATCAAAACTACCCTAAGATTTCATCTCACCCCAATTAGAATGGCGATTATCAAGAATACAAGCAACAATAGGTGTTGGCGAGGATGTGGTGAAAAAGGAACACTCATACATTGCTGGTGGGGTTGCAAATTAGTGCAGCCACTCTGGAAAGCAGTATGGAGATTCCTCAGAAAGCTTGGAATGGAACCACCATTTGACCCACCTATCCCACTCCTTGGCCTATACCCAAAGGACTTGAAATCAGCATACTACAGAGATACAGCCACATCAATGTTCATTGCTGCTCAATTCACCATAGCCAGATTGTGGAACCAACCTAGATGCCCTTCAGTTGATGAATGGATAAAGAAACTGTGGCATATATATACAATGGAATATTACTCCGCAATGAAGAATGATAAAATTATGGCATTTGCAGGCAAATGGATGAAATTGGAGAATATCATGCTAAGTGAGATAAGCCAATCTCAAAAAACTAAAGGATGAATGATCTCGCTGGTAAGCGGATGAGGACATATAATGGGGGGTGGGAGGGGTTAGCATTAGGGTTAGGGTTAGGTTTAGGGTTAGGGATAAGGAGTGTGGTAAGAATGGAGGAAAGAAGGACTGTATAGAGGGAAAAGAGGGGTGGGAGGGGTGGGGGGAAGGGAAAAAATAATGAATCAAACATCATTGCCCTATGTAAACGTATGATTACACAAATGGTATGCGTTGACTCCATGTACAAATAGAGAAACAACATGTATCCCATTTGTATACAATAATAAAAAAAGTAAAAAAAAAGATACTTTGGCTTGAAAGATAGTATAAGTGGCAGTTAGTTTGTAAGAATATGGGAGAGGACAAGCTGGGTATGGTGGCACATTTCTATAATCTCAGTGACTCTGAAGACTGAGACAAGAGGATTCCCAAGTTTGAGGACAGCTTCTACAAATTAGCGAGCCCTGCCTCAAGGTAGAAAATAAGAAGGGCTGATGATGTGGCTCAATGATAAAGTGCTCCTGAGTTCAATCACCATTACCAGAAACAAAAGAAAAAGAATATGGAAAAGGACCAAAGCAAATTTTTAAAGCAGGATTCACTTGCAAATTACACACTTCTTACGAATGAATACTTCCGATTGCCTTTTGCCAAATGGATTACCAGTGTTTTGCAAAAAGAATTTAGAATCCTATTATCAACTGAGATTATTTCTGAAAATTCCTTTCTCTGCAGGAAGCTTCTCTGCATCATCAACTTCTAACAACATTTGAGATTTTACTTCTCAGATCTGGTGCTGTGGCCTCCTTTGTTCCACCATTCGAAGACCTACCTTTCACTGTTTCCTTCAGGACAGTGGTTCTCAGTGGTACCCAGGGCGGCAGCAGCAAAAGCAACCCCCACAGGGTGGACAGTTTATCTGTTGGGTTTTGGGGACACAACTGTGTAAATTTCTCAGTATCACTTGATTATCGAGGAGGGGTGGAACCGGCTTGCTGTTAGTCCTTCCCTTCCAAAGCACCATCTTGATACAGAATTATGCAATTGTAGGGATAAAATGGAAATAGTGATTTGAGCTCTGAAGGGGGTGTTAGGAAACAGGTATCATTTTACACTTGAACCAGCATGGGATTAGTATTTAAATTCTAAAACACCCCCCAAAATTGACTTTTATATTTTTGTTTCAGGTGGTAAAGAATGACACAGCTACGATTATTTTTTAAAATTTTTTAGGGACCCTTTTAAATTTCTAGTCTAATCCAGGTGCTTGTTGAAACCATTTCTATAGGTATTGCTAATTCTTCATTATCTTGCATTTCTCTTGTGGTGCTAAATATTTTATATTCTTCAGTCATGTAAGATTCCACCTGTGTTCATCACTTACGTTCTTGAGTCAGTTGAGCTCAGGAAATTTTGCAATATATTGTAGGTATAGATGATATAGGGAAATGTCACTCAGACAGAGTAGAAGAGTTTGGGGTGATAGCCACAATAAATTATCAACAATCATGTCATCAGACTGTGTTTGACACAGGTTACTTGTGAAATTATGCAAACCTTTGCTTGTTCATACACTTGTGGGGATTAGAGAAAAGTGACACATGAAAAATGTATGGTCTCTGGCTTATGGAGTTTGTTTTAATTCCTCAGGTGCAGCTATCTTCTTTGAATTCAAACACTACAAGCCTAAAAAAAGGTTTACCAGCTCCTTGAGTTTTTCATTCATGGACATGGCTGAGATTAAACCTGGGCCAATTGTACTGGAAGTGAAGGGATACACATAAGGATTCATACTGTGTTAATGGTTACTAGTGCATGTTACTTCTTAGTCCCTCTTATCCAGAATGTGACATTGGAATAGATCAATCATCAAAGTACTTTAAACAATAGTCTTTCTGTTGTGTTCATGAATACAAGAAATCCAGAGTTTAAAAGAAAAATTACAGTTACTGACTAAGAAACCACTTTATCTGACATGAATAACCTGAAAGTAGTGTAAATTTTACTACTCAGTAGAAACATCATAGCTCTGGTTAGCATAGTGACCCTTCAGGAGGCAGAAAGTGAGTCATATCATAGACCAGTGAGTCCATTGCAAAGCAGTACCACAGAACTAAAGTCCAACTGTCATATAAGACTCCTTTGGATAGAGGTTTCTTTTACATTTTGAAACATGATTGTGCTTTTCTATAAGTTGTGCAATTAATAGTGTTTTCCAATTTACCACTCTTCCTACTCTGCTTCCTGGAACAGTACTGCTGTGGTAGGTATGCACATCTTCCAACTTAATACAGTAATAAGAATGCGCTAGAGTTTACACATTTGCTCACTTTTGCTCCAATATGCTCTTTCATTTGAATTAACTTCAAACTTTGAATTGGGTAGCATAGTACCAGATAATGCTTTGAAGGGAATTGGACCAGTTACGGTCTGCCTTATAGGGTGTTCCCTAGAGGTGACCTAAACTCACCCTGATCTGATAGTTCTGCTTAGAAATAGTGTGCCTTGGCCAGATCAGTATCCCAAATGGGAGTGTTCCCCAGGTTGTAGCTGTGATGTTTTCCAGATAACCATATTGTTTTCATGAAAGTGAACACAATTTTAGTCATGTTGATTAGTTTCTTCTATGTCACATTGCTATTCTTTCCAATAATGATTTTTGGGTTAACATTGAAACCATGTCAGAATAATTGCAAATTTTTTCATGGGCTTATATATCTTCTAAATCATGTCATCTAAAATAATTGGGTTAGATGCAATTGTGATACTTCAGGAATGATTGCTGATTTTCTGACAGATTGTGAAACCTCATTTTTAAAGTGATGAGTATGCAAAATCTGGAAAGATATTCTATTTTTCTTAACATAGGTTGATAGGATTCCATTTACTTCCTATTTAGATCTATTGACATTCATCCATATGAAATTATGCAGGTCATTAGCCTATTATAATTGGATTGTTTGCATTACTTTAGACTTCCTGATGAGACATAAATAAAACTTGCATAGTACGCGAGGTGGCTCTTTGATATACAGTACATTAAGATTTGTGAGAGGCTTTTGTGGTTAGATGTGGCACGCATGTATTTTATCATTCACTCTTTTACATGAACAATGCATGAGGGGAATGCAGTGTAAATACTTGGTCTATTTTTCAACTAGTGTAAACCCTAGTCATTCCAGCCAATGTTTGCTTTTTAAAACCAGTAACAGTTGTTTTAGCCCATGCACTTCAAGAGATCTAGTCTTTATTTTCAGTTGTCTACTAGGTCAATTGTTTAGTAAATGAATGTTAATAAAAACTCTATGAGCCTGAAAGAATTCTCAACCAAATTTAGTCTTGTCTCTCATCTTGGTTGGGTTAATTTCAAAAGCTAAAATAATTCCATCTACAATACTTCTAGGAAATGAAGAGTTTGCCTTAATAAAATGTTCATTCAACTAAAACTCTTAAGTTGTCAAATCTCCAGACTGTAAACTTCTCAAGGGACAAGAATGCCATCTTCTCCATGTCATCTAGACTTTCCAAGGTGCTTGGCAGCACTCTGTACCCTGTGGAGTATTCAGTACTTTTTTGTTTGATGTTGCTGAGGAGATCTACAAAATACTACCTTCAAAGCTACTATTAAAATGTAGCAAAACTGAAAAAATGTTCTTTTTCTTTTCTCTTAGACCATAACACCTGTATATGAGAGTAATAATTTATATGAAGAAGCATCTAGCATCCTTCACACAAGCATGGATTAAATGAACAAATGTATTTCTTCAGAATTAAAGAAGTTTAAATTGAACATTATGAATAGCTTAGTTTTAATTCAGACCTGAATGAAATGACAAAACAAACAAACAAAAAATTGATTGTCTTGAAGCAGTTCACACAAAACACTCCATATCTCCCAAGTTATTTAAATTCACCTTCCCCTGGGGGGACTACAATGAGTTGCTGAATAATAACTATAACTGTAGTCATAATACTTTCAGGCTAAAACACTACTGCTTCACCAATTAAATAATCTTAGCAACTACACCCAGAAACAATGAGCAGAAGAGGAGTTCTGAAACACATCACTTTTGAGACAGAAAAGTTTGATTGAATCAAGGGACAGTATTCTCTACACCATCTGTATATGGACAGCTACTTTGGGCTTTGCTATAGAAGCACTACACTCAGATGGATGTAAGGGGAGGCAACTATGGGTGGGTTCAGAACTACTCAGATAAACTACATACAATGCTTTCCATCTTACTAACCGAATAAATACCAAAAAAAAAAAAAAAAGCCTTTAACGGAAAAATACGATTGTTCTGAATAAAAAAATAAATTTACCTTTCCTGTTTGATTATCTTCTTACCTGGTTTCACCTTTATTTCAATGTGATTTTTAAATTAGAAGTTTCATTAGCTCGGTACAGTGGCACACACTTGTAATCCCAGGGACTCCGGAGGCTGAGACAAGATCATGAGTTCAAAGCCAGCCTGAGCAAAAGCAAGGCCCTAAGCAACTCAGTGAGACCCTGTTCAAATAAAATACAAAATAGGGATGGGGATGTGACTCTGGTTGAAAACCAGAGTTCAATCCCCAGTACCAAAATAAATTAAAAATTATATTAACTGCAGCATTGCCTTATGTCCTTAGGAGGTTAAGAGATATGCTCAAAATTGGTGTTTGTGACTTAAACTTTATTTTCACATGGTTAAAAACGGCACATGCTATTACATGAAGTTTTCCTATTATATACAGCTGCTTCTGTTCTTCTTATTAAATGGAAGTCATGTAGATTGAATTCCTCCTGGAGGACTCATGAATTCCTTTTGTATTCTGAGTTATCTTCTTTCAGAGATTCTGACTTTCTAAACTACTGTCTTCAGTAGTTTTAAGATAGATTTTGTTTTACACTGATGCTTGTGCTCCCTTTTCAGAATACTCTTAGTGAATTCAACAGAACAATGACATGTCATGCTCTAGGTTTCAATAATTCTATTACTTCCTAGGACTTAAAAGAATGGAAGAATGTAGCCTGGCAGTAAACAAAAGTACCAGCCTTTTACAATGTTAATTTCATCTAAATCTTTAAATGTGCTGTAAAAGTGACTATAATTGATAGTACAGCTCTGGAGAACTAGTTCTTAGAAGCATCATTTTAAAGATAGTAGTTCCAGGTTCAGGACTTTAAATATGGTACAATTCCAGATTCTGAGCCTTAATTGAGTTTTCAGTAAAAGTAGCAGTGTTCAAATATTAATTGTAAAATAGTATCTAATGAAAAAAGGATTTAATTCATCCCATAGTTGCTGATTGAAGACACGTCAGAAGCCAGTAGAGTTTCAATCATTCTTTCTCATAGGATTATACTATTGTAATTTTTTTGGTCATATTTCTTGAATATCAGTGGCAAGGTATGGGAAGGAGAAGAGACTGTACATTTTAAAAAAGAAATGCCCTTCTTTTTTATAGACATGACATATCACTTTGATTTTGCTTATACACCCTTTTTTATTATAAACAAATGGGATACATGTTGTTTCTCTGTTTGTACATGGAGTAAAGGAGTACCATTTGTGTAATCATAAATTTACATAGGGTAATGTTGTTTGATTTGTTCTGTTATTTTTCCCTTCCTCCCACCCCTCAAATCCATCTTTTCCCTCTATACAGTCCTTCCTTCCTCCATTCTTGTCCCCCTTCCTCACCCTAACTGTAACCCTAACACTAACTCCTCCCATCCCCCATTATGTGTCATCATTCACTTATCAGCGAGATCATTTGCCCTTTGATTTTTTGAGATTGGCTTATCTCACTTAGCATGATATTCTCCAATTTCATCCATTTGCTTGCAAATGCCATAATTTTACCATTCTTTATGGCTGAGTAATATTCCATTGTATATATATACACCACAGTTTCTTTATCCATTCATCAGTTGAAGGATATCTAGGTTGTTTCCATAATCTAGCTATTGTGAATTGAGCAGCTATGAACATTGATGTGACTGTATCTCTGTAGTATGTTGATTATAAGTCCTTTGGGTATAGGCCAAGGAGTGGGATAGCTGGGTCAAATGGTGGTTCCATTCCAAGTTTTCTGAGGAATCTCCACACTGCTTTCCAGAGTGGCTGCACTAATTTGCAGCCCCACCAGCAATGTATGAGTGTACCTTTCTCCCCACATCCTCACCAACACCTGTTGTTGCTTGTATTTTTGATAATCACCATTCTAATTGGGGTGAGATGGAATCTTAGGGTGGTTTTGATTGACATTTCTCTTATTACTAGTGATGTGGAACATTTTTCATGTTTGTTGATTGCTTGTAGATCTTCTTCTGTGAAGTGTCTGTTCATTTCCTTAGCCCATTTGTCGATTGGGTCATTTGTATTCTTCGTGTAGAGTTTTTTGAGTTCTTTATAGACTCTGGAAATTAGTTCTCTATCTGAAGTATGATTGGCAAAGATATTCTCCCACTCTGTAGGCTCTTTCTTCACATTGCTGATAGTTTCCTTTGCTGAGAGAAAGCTTTTTAGTTTGAATCTATCCCAGTTATTGATTCTTGCTTTTATTTCTTGTGCTATGGGAATCCTGTTGAGGAAGTCTGGTCCTAAGCCAACATGTTGAAGATCTGAACCTACTTTTTCTTGTATATTCTGCAGGGTCTCTGGTCTGATTCCAAGGACCTTAATCCATTTTGAGTTTAGTTTTGTGCATGATGAGAGATATGGGTGTAATTTCATTCTGTTGCATATGGATTTCCAATTTTCCTAGCACCATTTGTTGAAGAGGCTATCTTTTGTCCATTGCATATTTTTGGCACCTTTGTCTAGTATGAGAAAATTGTGTTTATTTGGATTTGTGTCCATGTCCTCTATTCTGTACCATTTATCTACCTATCTCTTTTGGTACCAATATCATGCTGTCTTTTTTACTATTGGTTTGTAGTATAGTTGAAGTTCTGGTATTGCGTTACCCCCAGCTTCATTTTTCCTGTGAAAGATTGCTTTAGCTATTCTGGGTTTCTTATTCCTCCAGATGAATTTCATGATTGCTTGCTCTATTTCTGTAGGGTATGTCATTGGGATTTTAATTTGAATTGCATTGAATCTGTATAGCACTTTTGGTAGTATGGCCATTTTGAGAATATTAATTCTGCCTATCCAGAACATGGGAGATCTTTCCATCTTCTAAGGTTTTCTTTAATTTCTTTCTTTAATGTTCTTAGTTCTCATTGTAGAGGTCTTTCACCTCTTTTGTTAGATTGATTCCCAAGTATTTTATTTTTTTCAAAGCTATTGTGAATGGGGTAGATTTCCTAATTTTTCTTTCCAACTGATTCATCACTTACGTATAAAAATGCATTAGATTTATGAGCATTGATCATATATTCTGCTACTTTACTGAATTCACTTATGAATTCTAAAAGTTTTCTGGTGGAATTTCCTGGTTCCACTAAGTATATAATCATGTCATCAGCAAATAGGGATAGTTTGAGTTCTTCTTTTCCTATTCATATCCCTTTAATTTGTTTAGTGTGTCTAATTTCTCTGGTTAGAATTTCAAGAACGATATTGAATAGAAGTGGTGAAAGGAGGCATCCCTGCCTTGTACCAGTTCTTAGAGGGAATGCTTTCAGTTTTTCACCATTTAGAATGATATTAGCCATGGACTTAGCATAGATGGCCTTTACAATGTTAAGGAATGTTCCCACTATCCCTATTTTTTCTAGTGTTTTGAGCATGAAGGTGTGCTGTATTTTAGCAAATGCTTTTCCTGCATCTATTGAAAAAATCATGTGATTCTTGACTTTAAGTCTGTTGATATGGTAATTTACATTTATTTATTTTCCTGATGTTGAACCAACCTTGCATCCCTGGGATGAAACCCACTTGATCATGGTGCACTATCTTTTTAATATGTTTTTGTATGCGATTTGCTAAAATTTTGTTGAGAATTTTTATGTCCATGTTCATTAAGGATATTGGTCTGAAATTTTCTTTCCTTGATGTGTCTCTGTCTGGTTTAGGTATCAGGGTAATATTGGCTTCATAGAATGAGTTTGGGAGGGTTTCCTCCTCTTCTATTTCATGGAATACTTTGAGGAGTATTGGAATGAGCTCTTCTTTAAAGGTTTTTTAGAACTCGGCTGAGAATCCATCTGGTCCTGGACTTTTCTTTGTTGGTAGGCTTTTGATGACTTCTTCTATTTCATTACTTGAAATTGGTCTATTTAAATTGTGTATGTCCTCCTCGTTCATTTTAGGCAATTCATATGTCTCTAGAAACCTGTTAATGTCTTCGAATTTTTCTATTTTGTTGGGGTATAGATTTTCAAAATGTCTTCTAATTATGTTTTGTATTTCAATCGTGTCTGTTGTGATATTTTCTTGTTTTTCTGATTTTTTCTTTGGTTTCAATTTCATTGATTTCAGCTCTGAGTTTAACTATTTCCTGTCTTCTACTACTTTTGGTGTTGGTCTGTTTTTCTTCTTCTATGGCATTGAGTTGTAGTGTTAGGTCGTTTATTTGTTGAGTTTTACTTCTTTTATTGAATGCACTCCATGAAATAAATTTTCCTCTAAGTACTGCTTTCATAGTGTCCCAGAGATTTTGATATGACGTTTCTTTGTTCTCGTTTACCTCTATGAATTTTTAAATTTCCTTCCTAATATCTTCTGTTATCCATTCATCATATAATAGTATATTGTTTAATCTCCAGGTGTTGGAGTAATTTCTGTTTTTTACTCTTTCATTTATTTCTAATTTCAGTCCATTATGATCTGATAGAATACAAGGTAGTGTCTCTATGTTCTTGTATTTGGTAACATTTGCTTTGTGCCGTAATATATGGTCTATTTTAGAGAAGGATCCATGTGCTGCTGAGAAGAAAGTGTATTCACTCTTGGTTGGATGGTATATTCTATAAATATCAGTTAAGTCTAAATTATTAATAGTGTTATTGAGATCTATGGTTTCTTTGTTCAATTTTTATTTGGAAGATCTGTCCAGTGGTGAGAGAGGAGTGTTAAAATCACCTAGTATTATTGTGCTATGGTCTATTTGGTTTCTGAAATTGAGAAGAATTTATTTGACATACATGGATGAGCCACTGTTTGGAGCATAGATATTTATGATTGTTATATCTTGCTGATTTATGCTTCCCTTAAGTAGTATGAAATGTCCTTCTTATCCCTTCTGACTAACTTTGACTTGAAGTTCAAATTATCTGATATGAGGATGGATAATCCAGCTTTTTGCTGATTCCATGTGCATGGTATGTTTTTTCCCATCCTTTCACCTTTAGTCTCTGTGTATCTCTTTCTATGAGGGGAGTCTCTTGCAGGCAACATATTGTTGCATTTTTCTTTTTAATCCAATCTTCCAGTCTATGTCTTTTGATTGATGAGTTCAGGCCATTAATATTCAGGGTTATTATTGAGATATGATTTGTATTCCCCGTCATTTGGCTTATTTATTATTTATTTATTTATTTATTTATTTATTTATCTATTTTTTGACACGACATGATTCCTCCTTTATTTGACATTTCCTTTAGGATAGTTCCTCCCTTTGCTCATTTGCTTCTTTGTTTTTCATCTCTTCCTCATGGAATATTTTGCTGAGAATGTTCTGTAAAGCTGGCTTTCTTTTTGTAAATTCTTTTAGCTTTTGTTTATCATGGAAGGATTTTATTTCATCATCAAATTGAAGGTAAGTTTGCTGGGTATAAGATTCTTGGTGGGAATCCATTTTCTTTCAGGACTTGAAAAATGTTGTTCCAGGCTCTTCTAGCTTTTAGGGTCTTGATTGAAAAACCTGCTGATATCTGTATTGGTTTCTCCCTGAATGTAATTCGGTTCTTTTCACTCACAGCCTTTAAAATTCTGTCTTTATTTTGTATGTTAGGTATTTTCATTATAATGTGCCTTGGTGTGGGTCTGTTGTAATTTTGTATATTTGGAGTCCTATAAGTCTCTTGTACTTGATTTTCCATTTCATTCTTCAGATTTGGGGAATTTTCTGATATTATTTCATTGAATAGATTATTCATTCCTTTGGTTTGTTTCTCTAAGCCTTCCTCAATCCCAGTAATTCTTTTTTTTTTTTTTTTTTTTTTACATTTTTGATGTTGTATTTTATTTTTTTTTTTTTATTTTTTTATTTTATTTTTTATTGTGAACAAATGGGATACATGTTCTTTCACTGTTTGTACATAGAGTAAAGGCATACCATTTGTGTAATCATACGTTTACATAGGGTGATGTTGGTTGATTCATTCTGTTATTTTTTTCCCCTTCCCCCCACCCCTCCCATCCCTCTTTTCCCTCTATACAGTCCTTCCTTCCCCCATTCTTGCCCCCCTCCCTAACCCTCACTCTAACCCTAAAACTAACCCCTCCCACACCCCATTATGTATCATCATCCACTTATCAGCGAGATCATTCTTCCTTTGGTTTTTTGAGATTGGCTTATCTCACTTAGCATGATATTCTCCAATTTCGTCCATTTGCTTGCAAATGCCATAATTTTATCATTCTTTATGGCTGAGTAATATTCCATTGTATATATATGCCACAGTTTCTTTATCCATTCATCAACTGAAGGGCATCTAGGTTGGTTCCACAATCTGGCTATGGTGAATTGAGCAGCAATGAACATTGATGTGGCTGTATCTCTGTAGTATGCTGATTTTAAGTCCTTTGGGTATAGGCCAAGGAGTGGGATAGCTGGGTCAAATGGTAGTTCCATTCCAAGTTTTTTAAGGAATCTCCATACTGCCTTCCAGAGTGGTTGCACTAATTTGCAACCCCACCAGCAATGTATGAGTGTACCTTTTTCCCCACATCCTCGCCAACACCTGTTGTTGCTTGTGTTCTTGATAATCGCCATTCTGATTGGGGTGAGATGGAATCTTAGGGTGGTTTTGATTTGCATTTCTTTTATTACTAGAGATGTTGAACATTTTTCCATATGTTTGTTGATTGTTTGTAGGTCTTCTTCTGTGAAGTGTCTGTTCATTTCCTTAGACCATTTGTCGATTGGATTATTTGTAGTCTTGGTGTTGAGTTTTTTGAGTTCTTTATAGATTCTGGAGATTAGTGCTCTATCTGAAGTATGATTGGCAAAGATTTTCTCCCACTCTGTAGGCTCTTTCTTCACATTGCTGATAGTTTCCTTTGCTGAGAGAAAGCTTTTTAGTTTGAATCTATCCCAGTTGTTGATTCTTACTTTTATTTCTTGTGCTATGGGAGTCCTGTTGAGAAAGTCTGGTCCTAAGCCGACATGTTGAAGATCTGGACCTACATTTTCTTCTATAAGATGCAGGGTCTCTGGTCTGATTCCGAGGTCCTTAATCCATTTTGAGTTTAGTTTTGTGCACGGTGAGAGATATGGGTTTATTTTCATTTTGTTGCATATGGATTTCCAATTTTCCCAGCACCATTTATTGAAGAGGCTATCTTTTCTCCATTGCATATTTTTGGCCCCTTTGTCTAGTATGAGGAAATTATATTTGTTTGGGTTTGTGTCCGTGTCTTCTATTCTGTACCATTGATCTACCTGTCTATTTTGGTACCAATACCATGCCGTTTTTGTTACTATTGCTTTGTAGTAAAGTTGAAGTTCAGGTATTGCAATACCCCCTGCTTCATTTTTCCTGCGAAGGATTGCTTTAGCAATTCTGGGTTTCTTATTCTTCCAGATGAATTTCATAATTGCTTGCTCTATTTCTGCAAGGTACATCATTGGGATTTTAATTGGAATTGCATTGAATCTGTATAGAACTTTTGGTAGTATGGCCATTTTGACAATATTAATTCTGCCTATCCAGGAACATGGGAGATCTTTCCATCTTCTAAGGTGTTCTTTAATTTCTTTCTTTAGTGTTCTGTAGTTCTCATTGTAGAGGTCTTTCACCTCTTTTGTGAGATTGATTCCCAAGTATTTTATTTTTTTTGAGGCTATTGTGAATGGAGTAGTTTTCCTAACTTCTCTTTCTGAAGATTCATCACTTATGTATAAAAATGCATTGGATTTATGAGCATTGATCTTGTATCCTGCTACTTTACTGAATTCACTTATGAGTTCTAAGAGTTTTCTGGTGGAATTTCCTGGTTCCTCTAAGTATATAATCATATCATCAGCAAATAGGGATAGTTTGAGTTCTTCTTTTCCAATTCGTATCCCTTTAATTTCTTTGGTCTGTCTAATTGCTCTGGCTAGGGTTTCAAGGACGATATTGAATAGGAGTGGTGAGAGAGGGCATCCCTGCCTTGTTCCAGATTTTAGGGGGAATGCTTTCAGTTTTTCACCATTAAGAATAATATTAGCCATGGGCTTAGCATAGATGGCCTTTACAATGTTAAGGAACGTTCCCACTATCCCTATTTTTTCTAGTGTTTTGAGCATGAAGGGGTGCTGTATTTTATCAAATGCTTTTTCTGCATCTATTGAAATAATCATGTGATTCTTGACTTTAAGTCTGTTGATATGGTGAATTACATTTATTGATTTCCTGATGTTGAACCAACCTTGCATCCCTGGGATGAAACCCACTTGATCATGATGCACTCTCTTTTTAATACATTTTTGTATGCGATTTGCTAAAATTTTGTTGAGAATTTTTGCGTCGATGTTCATTAAGGAAATTGGTCTGAAATTTTCTTTCCTCGATGTGTCTCTGTCTGGTTTAGGTATCAGGGTGATATTGGCTTCATAGAATGAGTTTGGGAGGGTTCCCTCCTCTTCTATTTCATGGAATACTTTGAAAAGTATTGGAATGAGCTCTTCTTTAAAGGTTTTGTAGAACTCGGCTGAGAAACCATCAGGTCCTGGACTTTTCTTTGTTGGTAGGCTTTTGATGACTTCTTCTATTTCATTACTTGAAATTGGTCTATTTAAATTGTGCATGTCCTCCTCGTTTAGTTTAGGCAATTCATAGGTCTCTAGAAACTTGTTGATATCTTCGAAATTTTCTATTTTGTTGGAATATAGATTTTCAAAATAGCTTCTAATTATGTTTTGTATTTCAGTCGTGTCTGTTGTGATACTTCCTTGTTCATTCCGAATTTTGGTGATTTGGGTTTTCTCTCGTCTTCTCTTTGTTAGTGTGGCTAAAGGTTTATCAATTTTGTTTATTTTTTCGAAGAACCAACTATTTATTTTGTCAATTTTTTGTATTGTTTCTTTCGTTTCAATTTCGTTGATTTCAGCTCTGAGTTTAACTATTTCCTGTCTTCTACTACTTCTGGTGTTGGTCTGTTCTTCTTTTTCTAGGGCTTTGAGCTGTAGTGTTAGTTCATTTATTTTTTGAGTTTTACTTCTTTTATTAAATGCGCTCCATGAAATAAATCTTCCTCTAAGTACGGCTTTCATAGTGTCCCAGAGATTTTGATATGATGTTTCTTTGTTCTCGTTTACCTCTAAGAATTTTTTAATTTCCTTCCTAATATCTTCTGTTATCCATTCCTCATATAATAGCATATTGTTTAATCTCCAGGTGTTGGAGTAATTTCTGTTTTTTGCTCTTTCATTTATTTCTAGTTTCAATCCATTATGGTCTGATAAAATACAAGGAAGTGTCTCTATCTTCTTGTATTTGCTAACATTTGCTTTGTGGCATAATATATGGTCTATTTTAGAGAAGGATCCATGTGCTGCTGAGAAGAAAGTGTATTCACTCTTCGTTGGATGGTATATTCTATAAATGTCTGTTAAGTCTAAATTATTGATTGTGTTATTGAGATCTAAGGTTTCTTTATTCAATTTTTGTTTGGAAGATCTGTCCAGTGGAGAGAGAGGCATGTTAAAATCACCTAGTATTATTGTGTTATGGTCTATTTGGTTTCTGAGATTGAGAAGGATTTGTTTGACATACATGGGTGAGCCACTGTTTGGGGCATAGATATTTATGATTGTTATGTCTTGCTGATTTATGGTTCCCTTAAGCATTATGAAATGTCCTTCTTTATCCCTTCTGATTAACTTTGGCTTGAAGTCCACTTTATCTGAAATGAGGATGGATACCCCAGCTTTTTTGCTGGGTCCATGTGCATGGTAAGTTTTTTCCCATCCTTTCACCTTTAGTCTTTGGGTATCTCTTTCTAAGAGATGAGTCTCTTGCAGGCAACATATTGTTGGATCTTTCTTTTTATCCAATCTGCCAGTCTATGTCTTTTGATTGATGAATTCAGGCCGTTAATATTCAGGGTAATTATTGAGATATGATTTGTATTCCCGGTCATTTGACTCATTTTATTCATTTATTTGCTTATTTTTGACACGACTTGGTTCCTCTTTATTTGAGAGTTCCTTTAGGATATCTCCTCCCTTTGCTGATTTGCTTCTTTGTTTTTCATTTCTTCTTCATGGAATATTTTGCTGAGAATGTTCTGTAATGCTGGCTTTCTTTTTGTATATTCTTTTAGCTTTTGTTTATCATGGAAGGATTTTATTTCGTTGTCAAATCTGAAGGTAAGTTTTGCTGGGTATAAGATTCTTGGTTGGCATCCATTTTCTTTTAGGGCTTGAAAAATGTTATTCCAGGCCCTTCTAGCTTTTAGGGTCTGGATTGAAAAATCTGCTGATATCCGTATTGGCTTCCCCCTGAATGTAATTTGGTTCTTTTCTCTCACAGCCTTTAAGATTCTGTCTTTATTTTGTATGTTAGGTATTTTCATTATAATGTGCCTTGGTGTGGGTCTGTTGTAATTTTGTGTATTTGGAGTCCTGTAAGCCTCTTGAACTTGATTTTCCATTTCGTTCTTCAGATTTGGGAAATTTTCTGAAATTATCTCATTGAATAGGTTGTTCATTCCTTTGGTTTGTTTCTCTAAGCCTTCCTCAATCCCAATAATTCTCAAATTTGGCCTTTTCATGATATCCCATAGTTCTTGGAGATTCTGTTCATGATTTCTTACCATCTTCTCTGTTTGTTCGACTTTGTTTTCGAGGTTAAATATTTTGTCTTCAATATCTGAGGTTCTGTCTTCCAGGTGTTCTATCCTATTGGTTGTGCTTTCTATGGAGTTCTTAATTTGGTTTATTGTTTCCTTCATTTCAAGGATTTCTGTTTGGTTTTTTTTCAATATCTCTAACTCTTTATTGAAATGGTCTTTTGCTTCCTGTATTTGCTCTTTTAACTGTCTATTGGTGCGTTCATTCAATGCCTGCATTTGCTCTTTCATTTCATCGTTTGCTTCCCTTATCATGTTGATTATGTACATTCTGAACTCCCTTTCTGACATTTCTTCTGCCATGCTGTCATTGGATTTTATTGATATAACATCCAGATTTGTTTGAGGCATTTTCTTCCCTTGTTTTCTCATATTGTTCAGGTATCAGTGGACTGCAGAGATGTTGCAGATTTCCTCTATTGACTTATAATGTCCCTGAAGATTGCTAGTGTATCCCCTCTTATCCTTCAGTAGCCTGAAGTCTTAGAGGAAGTTGATACTTCGGTGTTCCCCTAGGTAGCTGCCTCTCTAGGGGTGGTGGTCTTCAGGTGGGGTATATTCCCTACTAGAGGGCAGAGGTGCCTCTACTTGTTGACCAATGGTCATCCAAAGGGGAGCTAGACTGCGGGCTAAGGCAATGCCTGTTTGGGCCTGTGTCTCTGGTTTTACTGTCTTTGTGGGAAAACCTCACTCGGCGGGGAAGACCCACCCGGTGGGGAGGTCTCACTAGTCCGTTCCCCTCCTAGAGGTTCTCCTCAGTCCACAACTACCGCCTGTGCAGGGCAGCCTTCCCAAGCAGCGTTTCCAGGGGCCTGGACCTACCTCCTGGGCTTGGGAGCCCTGCCCTTCGCAGACGAGTCTCCTTAGGTGGCCCCTCCTCAGAGAAGCTGCCCACAGTCCTGGAACCTTCGCTCCACCCCTCAGCTGGTCTCTGTGTAGCTCTTTCAAGAAAAGGTGCTTAGATCCCCGGCTCGGACCGTGCTTTGCACCTAATCACTTGGCTATGCGACCCCTCCTCTGAAGAGTCACTTGGAGCCTCGTACATATGCTCCAAGCCCCAGTGACCCGTCACTCGTCTCTTCCTCCAGGCAGGTGTTCTGTGTGGGCGCTTGGAGACAAAGCCACTCACTGCACACCTCCACCTCCTCAGGACAGCCCCCTCCCCGTTGTTCAGGCAGTTGCTGAATCCAAATAGTTCGCCACCCAACTCTTTCTCTGGCAGCCCCCGGAGCCCTGGCAGATTGGTCCAAAAAACCAAAAAACCAAGCGGTGTGCTGCTCGGCCTCCTCTGCAAGGTCTCCCACTTTCCGAGCTCACTGTTCCAATGAGGGTAGATGTGTCTTGCTGCCTGGGCAGGGCAGCCTTCCCAGGGGCCCAGACCTACCTCCTGGGCCTGGGAGCCTCACCCTTCGTAGACGAGTCTCCTTAGGTTGTCCCTTCTCAGAGACGCTGCCTGAAGTCCTGGAACCTTCACTTCGCCCCTCAGCTTGTCTCTGTGTAGTTCATTCAAGAAAAGGTGCCTAGGTCCCTGGACCGGACCTTGCTATGCACCTAATCGCCTGGCTATGCGACCCGCCCTCTGAGCAGTCACTTGGAGCCTCGTACATATGCTCCAAGCCCCAGTGACCCGTCGCTCGTCTCTTCCTCCAGGTGTGGGCGCTTGGAGACCAAGGCACTCACTGCGTACCTCCACCTCCTCTGGGCAGCCCCCTCCCCATTGCTCAGGCGGTTGCTGGATCCAAACAACTCGCCGCCCCACTCTTTCTCTGGCAGCCGCTGGAGCCCTGGCAGATCGCTTCAAAACCAAGCAGTGTGTCGCACAACCTCCCTTGCAAAGTTCCCCGCTTTCCGAGTTCACTGCTCCAGCAGGGGAGGTGTGTCTTGCCGCCTGGGCAGGGGCAGCCTTTGCAGGCAACGTTCCCAGGGGCCCGGACCTCCCTCCTGGGCTTGAGAGCCTCACCCTTCGCAGACGAGTCTCCTTAGGTTAGAGAATCTGCCCGCGGTCCTGGAAACTTCAATCCGCCATTTTTCGCTCCGCTTCGCTGTCCGTTTTTACCGCTCCGGCGGGGGAGGGGCGACCCGCCGAGTCACTGTACTTCACAAAGTTCTCTGCGTTCCAGGGCTACTGCCCCTTCGGGGACGCCTCCCCTATGGGAGAAACTCCCCGGGCAGCTTTGAGTTGGTCCCAAGTCACTATCTCCTCTTTTGAATCTTGAGTCCTGGAGCAACATGAAATGCAGCCGCCCTCTAGTCCGCCATCTTGAACCTCCTCTCCCAGTAATTCTTAAATTTGGCCTTTTCATGATATCCCATAGTTCTTGGAGATTCTGTTCATGATTTCTTACCATCTTCTGTTTGGTCAACTTTGTTTTCAAGGTTAAATATTTTGACTTCATTGTCTGACGTTCTGTCGTCCAGGTGTTCTATCCTATTGGTAGTGCTTTCTATGGAGTTCTTAATTTGGTTTATTGTTTCCTTCATTTCAAGGATTTCTGTTTGTTTTTTTTTCAATATCTCTCTTTATTGAAATGATCTCTTGCTTCCTGTATTTGGTCTTTTAACTTTGATTGGTGCGATCATTCAATGCCTACATTTGCTCTTTCATCTCATCATCAATGCCTGCATGTGCTTTTTCATCTCATCGTTTGCTTCCCTGATCATTTTAATTATGTACATTCTGAACTCCCTTTCTGTCATTTCTTCTGCCATGCTGTCATTGGAATTTATTGATGTAGCATCTAGATTTGTTTGGGGCATTTTCTTCCCTTGTTTTCTCATATTGTTCAGGTATCAGTGGACTGCTGAGATATTGCAGATTTCCTCTTTTGACTTACAATGTCCCTGAAGATTTCTAGTATATCCCCTCTTAGCCTTCAGTAGTCTGAAGTCTTAGAGAAAGTTGATAATGCAGTGCTCCACCAGGAAGCTGCCTCTCTAGGGGTGGTGGCCTTCAGGTGGGGTATATTCCCTGCTAGTAGGCAGAGGTGCCTCTACTTGTTGACCAATGGTCATCCATAGGCTGCGGGCTGAGGCAAGGCCTGTTTGGGCCTGTGTGTCTGGTTTTACTGTCCTTGTGGGAAAACCTAACCCAGCAGGAAAGACTCACCCAGTGGGAGGTCTTGCTGGTCAGTTCCTCTCCTAGAGTTTCCCCTCAATTCACAACTACCACCTGGGCTGGGCAGCCTTCCTCTGCAATGTTCCCAGGGGCCTGGACCTACCTCCTGGGCCTGGGAGCCTCGCCCTTTGCAGATGAGTCTCCTTAGGATGCCCCTCTTCAGAGAAGCTGTGCATAGTCCTGGAAACTTCACTCCACCCCTCAGCTTCTCTCTGTGTGGCTCTTCCACCAAGAAGCCGCCTAGGTCCTGGGACCCTGCTCTCCACCTAATCGCCTGGCTATGTGGCCCCTCCTATAACAGCCACCTAGAGCCCCATACAGTCGCTCTGAGTCCCAGCAACCTGCCGTGCTCCTCCTTCTCCTCCAGGCAGCTGCCCGGAGTTCCAGTGCAATCACCAGGAGTTCGAGAAACTCACTGTGCACATCCTCCTCCTGACAGCCGCCCGTAGCCCTGGTGCAGTCACTCCAAGCCCAAGCGACCCACTGTGTTCCTCCTCCTCCTCCTCTGGGCAGCCCCTCGGTGTTCAGGAGTGGTTGCTCTGAGTCCAACAGCTTGCCGCACACCTCCTCCTCTAGGAAGCCGCACAGAGATCCCGGTAGATCGCTTCGAGTCCAAGTGTCATGCTGAGTGACCTCCTCTACGATGCTCCCAGTTGTCCAAGTTCAGTGCCCCAGTGGCGGGAGGGGTGTCTCGTTGGGCAACTCTACTTCACAAAGTTCCCTGCTTTCCGGGACAACCGCCCCATCCAGGATGCCTCCCCAATGGGAGAGACTCACCTGGCGGCTTTGAGTTGGTGTGAAGTCTCTTAATATCTCTTCTTGAATCCTGAGTCCTGGAGTAACATGAAATGCAGCCACCCTCTAGTTCGCCATCTTAAAGTCACTGTAATACACCCTTAAAGCAATAATGGCAAATGCAGTAGAACTTCAGGTAGAACAATCCTTGCTGCTAATGTAAACTCATTCTCAGATAGGCAGTGAGGGTTGGAAAAAAACACACGAATGTGCTATAAATAGAACCACAGACTTCTCAGGAGTATAAGAAATCCCTTGTAGAGTCCATAGGTGAACAAGGGCCAGCTTCCTTAACAGTGAGCAACAGGGAGTGTGCTGCCAAGTCACTGTCTTCACTTCTGACTCTGAGTTTACATCCTTTCCAAATGGCACAAGCCTCATGACAATCCAATGAATCAACAGACACTTGAGGAATATTAATAAACAATTTTTTATTTACTATCACTACAAAGAACTTCAGCAAGAAGGGAAATAAGTTTAGGAAATAAGTTGAGTGAAAATTTGTAGCGTAACAATCTGTGACCAGATATTAAGACAGAAACATCAAACTTGTGAACACCATTGCTTTCTATCAACTGGACTGGACTCAAAATAGGATAAAGGAAACACATGTTCTTAAAGAATTTCCACAGGAAATGTTCATACTTTATGACATTCTAAATCATTTAGCAAGTATATATGCTACATTAACTAAAACACAGGTATTCCTTATTGTACATTTGAAAGTTGGAAGGCTACATTAGCTTAAGTGGTGATCATTATTTAAAAGGGGAATGATACTTTAGAATGTTTTGGCTCAAAAACGCAGACTGCCAAGGCAGCTTACTTCTAAAAATAAATCCTTAAGACTTTTGGATTTCAAAGCCAATAATCCCTTTACACAATGAAGAGTGCACAGACCACATTCTGACTAAGCGTCAGAGGTGATGGTTACAGGCCGTTTTAAAGCCTGCGAACAGTACTGGCTACTGCTCTGAGAGGCAGATGAAGGCTCATCTCTAGAGCCTGAAGGTGTCAAGTCTCTTGCAGCAGGTGATGGTGAGTAGTCTTGGGGACCATGGTTTGGGGGTGGTAATCGAGTACCAGGAATAAAGTACTCTCTCAGACCAAATGAACCTAAAGGTCTAAGTGGTATGGGTCCTGGTAAAAATTCCTGAGCGTCAAGAGGCAGATCCCATTTTCTAGGTGGAACACCTGGTGCATATTCTCTTAAGCATAGTGGTGGATGTACAGCAGGACCTGAAAATAAAAAGGAAGTAAAGTAAATACCCACAAATGTATAAATGAGGATGATTTCAAGTATGTTAATATAGTTTCTCATCATCTCCCAAACCTAGAAAATCAAGTGGTGACATCCTGCCTTGACAGGAGAGGCAGACTGAGCTTGAACAAATTTAGCTTTTAGCCTATGGCCAACCAGCCATGAAGCAACATAGGAAGGATTTAAGCATGGCTCTACTTAGCTCCAGGCTTGTCATTTTTGTATCCCCACCATATAATGGCAGAATTATTTCTATCTCAAAAGACCTCCATTTTTATTTGGAAGTACTATACACCAAGACAAGAGGATAGATTATGAAATAAGAACTTCATGGCATCAAAGAAATTTTGATAAAAGGAAATGCCACTGTCTACTACTGTATCAATTAAAAATTCATGGTGTATTTCAGCATGGACCTTATACATGCCATCAGAATCAAGGTGCATGCCCTCCTGGATAAGACCTTCCACAGTCACCTAATTCAACTCAGCAACACTTATTAGGTCAGTGTTAAATCCTCCTTAACATTTCTCTCTGAATTTTCTCAAGGTGAGGAGGGTTTGACTTTTCCTTTGCTATATTCTGTAACCTATTGCTTATGCTTCTATCATGGGTGGTTACAACTTTATGTTGTAGGCTGTACATATCTGTGATATTGTCCGTCTTATCCACTTTTCCATCCATTGCAGTACATAGCAACTGATTTCCAACAAACATCTGCACAAGTAATTTTTCTGGTTTTCCTGTACATAGCCGCATTCCATGTCTATATAAGAGAGAGCTACTGCCTATCATGGTATAAGATATTGTAGTGCCTGCCCCATGTGCCCCAAGAAACTGGAGGAAAAGCTAAAATTTACTCAGTCACCTTTGTTACTGCACAGTAAAGCCCAGAGATAGCAATTGGTTTAGCAAGGAATAGAAAGAAAAGATGAATATGATTTACAGGTCAATCAGTAGTATTCAGATCATCATACCAAATGGTGGAGGTTCAAAAGGCCCACGGAGCTGAAGTGGCCGAGGAAGTGGCCCAGGTAGTGGCCGAGGTGGCGGTCCATATTGAACAGATGGTGGTAGGGGCCCTCCCACAGGGAAGCCCATGAGAGATACCCCTGGGAAATGAGGGGGACCTTTGGTAGCCATATTAACCTGTAATTTAAGATTTGAGAGCAGTTAGTTTTAAAATTCCTGTATATTAAGACAAAGTACCAACAAGGTAAACGCCAAAACCCAGGACAGGCACCTGTCCAGAGAGCACCATCAGTGCAACAAAACTCTACCACTCCCACACGTTCCCATCGACAGCTGACAGAGGTTAGAAGGATACCGCAAGAGCAAGCAGTGTGTGTTATCGATTATATCTGCATGGGAAAGGGAAAGGCAAGAAGACTGGCAGAAGGTATTAACAGGTGATTTCTGACCAGTACGTCATGCTCTATACACTACAGCAGATTTCAAAGGGAGCCCCTCCCCAAACACAGCTCTTTCATCACAATAGCTCAAGACTTGCATATTAAGAAGGTACAGAACATAATGAAAACTCCATTCTCTATGCATGTAATAATAGCTATTGTTCAGAGTATCTTCGGAAGCCTTTCATATATCATTCAAATTCCCAGAACGTTTAGTGTCTTATTTTAACTAAGTGGGAACTGAGGCAAATTTGCTGAAGGTCTCAGTGCATGTAAAAGACCTGGCTGGAACTCAATCCCAGGTTTGCCTCTAAGCTATGCTCCTCCCACCTCTACTCCTCTCTATCAAAGCGTCTCTACTCTCTTAAAGTCTTCAACTGAGAAGGGGCTTGGGATCTTATCTAAGGTGCGCTTAGATAAAAAGATTTCTCAAAAGATGTATGTTCCTGGTATAGACATACAGGAACTCGCAAGTATTTTCCAATACGATACTATATACACAAATTAGAAAGACAATACTTTAATATTTACTTTCATTTACAGTACACCATATGAGATAATGACTATTTCCTAGCAGAAGTGGGTTGGAAACTAAGCAATTAAATTTTTATTTTAATACAGAGCAGCAGAAGACCTACCAGATATAACAGTTACACAAGTAACTAAAGAATGCACTCATGTGAACAAATGAGTCTATTGCTTGGGAGTGGCTCAACAGGTCATTTCACATTATCATTATTCACTGAAACACTATTTCACTTCCAGAAAATCTGTTACCCATCTTATTTAAATCACTCAAAATCAGGTTTGCCTCCTACTGTACAAATGGAGGAACTCCTATACACCATACTCCCAAGGATAATAATGATGAATTATGTAATGTATAATGAATTTACTTTGCCTTAGAATATTCAACACAAAGTACAATGTGAAGTTGGAGTGATGACTGTTCACATTCTGAAGTTAATGATGGTTACACACAGTTCAGCAACACTCCCAAGTTAAGGAGAAAAGTACGTTCAGTATTGCATGCAGTTTAAGGCAAACAAGGTCAATGTCATGTTCCTCATACCCTTCCCAGAAATACATAGAATAGAAATTCAGTTCAGTCCTCAACCTCTAAGTACTTACTGGTCTTGGATGCTCAGCCAAAGAAGTAACAGTGGGAACTGAGGGGGCCTCGGGTTCGTGGGAAATGATTTGCTTTTCAGAAAAACAAATGGGATAGGACAAATAGAACACAAACAGGGATGATGTAAAGAGCAAGTGCTGTAGAAAAGCTACACTTTCTTGCATGACCTCATGATTCACAATGCCTGAAGAATTTACCTTGCCCTCATCCACCACCTTGGCCAGAGAAGAGCTCCTGGAGCTGCTGTTCATGGGAGCTGGACCACGTCCTGGGTCTGTTAAGAGGTCACAGAATGAATTTAGGATCATTCCAATGTAAAGAGAATAAAAATCCTGCATCCACAATCCTAGAATCTTTGAAATGACTTGGTCCCTTACCAGAGGCAAAGCATTTCCCAGATGCCTCAGAAGACAATTGAGGACGAGGTCCACATTCTATAATTTCAGTAGAATATCCAAATGCGGGGGAAAAAACACTTGAAACAGTTTATTGCAAAGCAACATGTGAACGCTCACCAAATTCACTTCTAGGCGTATCACTTCCACTAAGAGTACCAGAGACAGGTTCCCAGCTGGCTCTGCTGTCAGTGGAGGGGAATATTCTCCAGCACTCGCAGAGGATGGGCCAAAAGGCTCATTCTTGCTCAGTGGACCTAAGGACAATGATGTCTTGTTTCCACTTAAAAGCAGCCTTTACACTGCCCGCCCTTTAGCAAGTCAGTCAGATTATTTCATAACCATTACACACAGAAATAAAAAGTAATTTACATACACTGTACAACAAGAAATAGTCTACCTCCCTTACAAAGTGCTCCCTACCTCTCCGGGGAAGGTGTTGTGTCTTTGCTCTACCCGCCATTGGTCTTGTAATCACAGGTTCATCTTGCCACATTGCCAACTTTTGGGTCATTTCCATTAATCTTGAATATTGAGAAAGAATGGACTTAAATGTGAAACAGTAATCTACTCCTTAGATACTACCTAGCATAGCTTTAAAACACTATAAAACATACAAGAAGGTATCAAAATCACATACTTGTGTCTCAAATTAGCAGCTTCCCTTCTCTCTTCAGCTATAGCTCTTTCTGCAGCATGAGCTTTGAGCTATTAGAGAAAGAAATATTCAAATTCAGAGGTGATAGGCTATACACAAAATAAGAAAAGGGGGGAAAGACTTACCCAGTTATCATGAGCTTTCTTCTCATAAGTGGTGATCTGAAAAAGAAAATACATTAAAAAAAATGTTTAGGAACTCATTATACTAGCTAGCCTATAATGGTCTGTATTAGATATCAGAAAATTCTGCAACTACACAACAGTATTAATCACTACCTGATTCTTAAATGAGCGGTCTGCTTTCTGTAACTCCTCCTCCATTGCTTCAATTCTGCACCTAAAATTTATACTTGGTTTTATTAGTCAAAACAATTGAATAAAATCTGAAAGAATCTGACCATGTTCCCTTTACTCTGTCAGTTATACTTTTAAAGACTTCATCATACATAAGAAAATCACTTTATATAGTTATACCAATCATGTGAGATCAAAACTAATATTACAACCAGGTGCAATGGCACACACTATAATCCCAGTGACTTGGGAGACTGAGGCAGGAGGAATACAAGTTTGAGGCCAGCCTCAGCAATTTAGTGAGAATCTATACAACTCAGACCCTGTCTTAAAGTAAAGAAAGGTCCGGGGATATAGCTCGGTGGTAAAGCGTCCCTCGGTCCAATCCCCAGGATCAACAAAAATAAATAAATAAATAAACATATAAAACCTAATACTATCTAATTGTTTTCTAACTTAACTGCAAGAGATTCTGAATTGATAAATTATAATTTCCTTAACTGTTCATCAATGTCTACTCAAATAATTTTGCTAGGCATATCTTCTTCCTTAAAACTTTTCTTTTTTAAAATTATATCCATAGAAGATTTCAGAGGTCTATCAAATGGCACATTAATGGTTTTAAAACACTGCATAGCAAATTGCTTTCTTAAAGAATTACTCTAACATATAAAACCCTCAGAACTGTTTACATGAACCAAGTTCCCATATGGTCTTGCCAGCATTTGGGTATAAGTCAACTTTTGTTAACATTTTTCATTTCTTCAATTGAAATTTATTTTTCTTCTGTGTGAATTGAATGTATTCATATCCTCTCATTACTTATACTTCTGTGCTCTTTTCTTCTACATCATGTCAAATCAGATAAAAAAGAAAGCTATCACTAGAGTTCATTAGACATTGAACTCACTTGTAAGTTTTAACTTCCTGTGCAGCCAAAACTGCCTTTTCATCCGCAGCTGACAGCCGCTGTGCTCTTTCTTGTCTCTCACACTCTTGTCGACTCAGTTTCCTAAAAATAAAACCAGTTTTCAAGTCAAACTTTCTCTTTTCCCCTAGCAGTGTGTATGACTGCTCTATTCAAATGTCACCTCCCACCCTTCTCTAAAATGCTTAGGATTATAAAATAGGAAGGAATTCAAACCTGCAATTTAGGAAATCAAAACTGGTAAATCACTTACATTTTCTAACTTCTGCTCTTAATTCTCTAATTACCAGTAAATAAAACAAATGTAAAAACAATATGTGCCCCAAGGGCAAGTCTCCTAGGCTCAAGATGATGAAAACTCACTTTACTTCTAAGTGGAAAGTCAGGACTGATCAACCTAACACAAACATATCAGGATAGAGCAGGGGAGAATTCTTTGTCATTTCTGCCATGGCTAAGTACATCTTTGTCATGCAGGAATTTGTTTCCCAATCCAAGACTGGTACCAAGATAGAGTCAGTCAGAAAGCTTTTCTGAACATGTCTTCTAACTATACAATTCACCACAGAACATTTTCACACTTTAGACACCAATTTCAAAAGAATTGTGATTAAGCAAAAAGGCAAACCTGAGTTCTGACAATGTCTATCAACCACAAAAAGAATCCAAACTGACCCATGATCAGGATATTATCTACTGACAACAAGTTTTAACATTGATCATGAAAATCAAGACATTCATCTACTATAACAAAGGTAGACACATTTAACGGTTTAAAAAATACTTTCTGCTATCCCTGCACTGCTTTAGCCATAGTTCCAATTCAAAAGATAAGTAACTTGAAACTTAATTTTCCATGAATGAGAAGGAAAATTAGAAGAATTATAGTAACCAAATAGAAAAGGGAGTTATGTAGTCTTTTATAACTGCTCATTTAATTCTTCAGCAAATATTTTGAGTGTCTGTAATATACTAGTTACCTTGTAAAATGCTAAAGAAGAAAGAAGCTCACAGTTAAAGATATAAATGATGACTCGGCTGGGATTGTGGCTCAGTGCTAAAGCGCTTGCCTAGCATGTGTGAGGTACTGGATTCTAGTCTCACCACCACATATTGAGAAGTGAAGAAAATAAAGGTCTGTCAAAATTTTAAAGGGAAACAAATATAAATGATGACTAAAGGAATATAATAATTTCCCCCTGACTGTACCTTAAGAAGGAATTTGGAAAATACTGAGTCTTGAAGAAGAGGAGAGAGAATTTTGTTTCCAATGATCAATGAACTAGCCTGAGAGCACTAAGAACAATCAAACCACCTTGAGAAGAATACCCAGAATGTGTTTGAAGGGATCAATGTTGATAAGGCAGGGAAGATATGTGTATGTGGCCAAGATCCATTAGAAAAAGGAATCTCAGAAACACAATTAAGGTACTTTTCTCTTAGGTTCAGTCACACACTGAAGACAACACAAAGATAGAGTCTGAACAAAGCCTTCATTAAATTCCTGGGCTCACAGAAAAAAGTATTTAGGGCTACAAGTAAGGGTGACCCCCAGTAAAAGTCCTAGGCTTTGGGTTAAGATTAGAAAGTATTCCACACTTGAAGTAATGAACAGATAAAATACCCACAAGGAACAATACTGAAACACTGAAAGGACAAATGTCATTTTTGAATGATCTTAATTGCCAATTAGGTTCAAGTGACAATCTTACTGAGAGTAACGTCAACTCTTTTCTATAAGGAGATAACTTCAGGAGCTGGAGATGTGGCTCAGTGGTAGAGTGCTTGCCTGGCATGTATGTGGCCCTGAGTTTGATCCTCAGCACTGCATATAAATAATGAAATTAAATTACAAAATCCAATGACAAGGAAAAAAAAAATTTTTAAAAAAGAAGATAACTTCATCATCTCAAATTTCATCTATAATTGTCACAGCATTTGCCAGTGAAAACTGACAGGGCATTCCAGAAGAAAAAATTCTATGAGCAAACTCTAACCAAAAAGGGAACCCCAAAAGGGTTATCACACATGTTTTAAAATCACTGTGACTTTACATAGTCTGGGAAGTAAAGTAAAGATTATGAATTTCATCAAATGAATAGAAACTCCAAAACTAAGAAATAGATGGATGTGGTGGCCTACCTACACTCCCAAATAATTGGAGGTAGAGGCAGAAGGATGAGATTGAAGATAGCTTGGGAAACACAGTGAAACCCTGTCCCTTATGACAAGAGCAAGGAAGCAGGGGATATAGCCAATGGTAGAGCACACGCTCAACGTTATGGTTTGAGTTTGTGGGACCCACAAATAAAACAAACAAAAAAACCTGAAAAAGGCTGGGGTTGTGGTTCAGTGCTACAGTGCTTGTCTCACACATGTGGGACACTGGGTTCCATCCTCAACACCACATAAAATAAATAAACAAAATCAAGGCATTGTGTCCATCTACAATCACAGCAGTAGTTTTTTAAAAATCTGAAATATAGTAACTGACATTATTAACTTATTACTGAATGATTTTAGCAGCAGATTTGAGAAGTAAAATAAATCTTAGCACTTTTAAGCTAGGTCAGAAGTAAATATCCAGAATGAAAAAAACTCAGAACGTGGGAGGCAGGGGAAATCAACTTCTAACATGCTTTAATGAAATTAGAAGAGAGAATGACGTAAAATTAACATTTAGAAAAAAGACCCCAAAATTCAAGAGATGGTTAGTGGCCCTGAGCAGCATAAATGCAAGAGGTAAGGGGGTGTGGGGAGGACTACACCTAGGCACTCCCTGATACAACTGTTAAAAGTCAGAGAGAAATGACTACAGGAACTAGGGCAGGGATTAGACATTTGACAAAGGAAACAACAATGATAATGGACTCCTTAAAGAAAAAATTTAAAACACAAGATAATTAATTGAAAGTACTAAAACTAAGGAACAGTCAAAATTGATCAACCAGAAGAAAGATCCTTTAAAAATGGAAACTGGTTTTAACTCTGAGCACGAAGCTTAGAATGTCCACCTACTATAATACAGATTATAAAGGTAGCAATATTTAATGGATAAAAATGCTCTTCTCTATTTATCCTTATACTACACTCTGATACACTCATCAAATCTTTCATTAAAGGACAATGTTCAAACAGAAAGAAAGTAATTTCAAAGAAGAGATCAACAATGTAGAATGAAGAACTACAGAAACTCTAAATATGTGTATAAATTGAATGAATGGTGAAGGAATGTCTTGTGGAGTTTGCAGTATATGAAGTACTCACATCCATTACCATGACAGTATCTAATCTAATCCAGGAGCTACTGAAAGCACAGAAATAAGTAAACCTTTTAATCTATGTCAGGTTTTTATGACGTTCAGGATGTATGGCATGGCTTTTAAATTATAAGAAGATGAATATAACAATCTGTGACTACAACAAAGCTTACACAGGGGATGAGAAAAACAATTAAAAATATTTAAACTATTCAAAAGATACAAGAAAAAAAAACAGGTCATGAAACAGAAAGCTAATTCTTCATAAACTTCAGGCACATATTGACATAAATGGACTTGTATTTTAGAAAGTCCACTTAAGAGGTTGTAAAGAAAATTAATTAGAATTTGAAAGTAATTATATAAAGATGGAGGATGAAGACAGGTGATTAGTTAGGTAGTAACAGAAAAGATGACCCAGGCATGAGCTAACAGTGCCTGGGGATGAGTAACAGAGTACAAACCACAGAGCGGGACTGAATGGATTTTGCAGGAATTGAAGAAAAGTGTGCTACATTTGACTGCATCTCAAAGAAAATCAACTGCCATTTAGGTCATTCAGATTACTAGTAGGGACAGAGAAAAAAGGTGTTCTTTAAAAAAAAAACAAGTGATGAAACAAGAAATGTTTCTCTGAAGCCGGCCGAGCATTTAGAACAAAATTTTGAGATTCTAAACAGGTTGCTTGGAGAGAAAGAATTAGAAAAGTTAAGGGCAAGGTTTCAATGTTTAATGGCATTAGGCAGTAGAAGTCAAAAATACCTAAAAAGAGTTAGGTCTGTAAGGTCTGTCTTTGCTTCACAAGACAAAGACTGCTATATATATGACGAAGAATAAAATATAGTAGCAAATGCAAAATCTGACACAAACAACCTATTATTAGGGAATTCAAATATTTTTGTGGATAAAATCTTCAAATGAACTCCCAAATTATATCTTTCCAAAGAAAACTAGCTCAGTGACATGTATATGTCAGAAGATTAATATATAAAAAAATACTAAAAATGAGCACTTCTGTAATCAGAACTGCTAAGGTCCTCGTCACAGTTCAATTGTTCAGTGTGAACAGCTGAGATATCCCAGTCCAAAACTTTACTTCAATAATACCTTCAGTAAGTAAATTTTATTCCTTTTAGAAGTTTTTATTCTGAAAAATGCCATCCAAATCACTCAGGATGTTAAAGGTCAATAGTTAGAGATATAAGTTCAAAACATATTAGAATTAAATGACTGATCACAATGAAAGGAAACTGAAATAATGGTGGGATTGGAGGAAGCATCTGGATCTTCAAAAGAGGTATTTCCACATCAGTAACTGTTAGTACCAGGTAGCCACTCCCACTTCATAAGAATCTGACAATTGGTTAGATGGAAAGAACAATGCAAGTAATGGCACACAAACCACAAAGGGGAAAAAAAAAAAAAAAAACCAAATCTCTATTAATTGCAACTGGAAGAAACTGTAAATATTCTTTCAAAAAGATAAAATCATCTGTACGAGGTCACAGAGTGATAGCAATAACAAACAATGAAAACCTTACCTGTGCAGAGCCATCTCCTCCTGCTGGTACAGTTCATTTAAAATATCCACTTTCTGACTCAGAGTTTTGCACTCATCTTGCAGCCCAGCTTTAGCAGTTTGGAGTGAATTGCGGTCATCTTCTAATTTCTTTATTTGGTCTGTTAAAAGATAAAAGAACTGATCTCTATATGTGTACGAGAACTTGAGAACTTGTTTGAGGGTCAGTGCTGAGAAAAATGAGAAGCAAGAGAGTAAAAAGCCATTCTTTATCTTTCCATAAGATTTTGAGACTTCCCCGCATATGGCAATTTCATCTCCAGAAGAACCCACCTTCTAGGTTACACTTTGCATTCATCGAGGCTCTGAGCTTCAGTTGTAAAAGTTTTAGATCCTCTTCAACTAGTGATATTGCAGTTTGTGTCTAAAAATTACAGAAGAGAGACATACTCTTAAAAGTGAGGCACAGGAAGCATTCACAGGCACTATGGGACTCTCACAAAGAACTATACCTGAGAGACGTCCATCAGCTGCTTAATTCGAGTTTTCACCTTCACACTCTGGTCACCTGAAAAACAGAAGATGTTAACTGCTTTTCATTTCCTTGCTTTTTAACTCTATATTCTCCCAACATCCCCAAACTAAACAATGACCACGTTTAAACACTGAAAGGAAAAAATCAACTGAACAACTAAACTGAGTAAATTCATTGACTCAAGAGAACTGCAAGCTTAGATTTAAGAAAAAAAAATGAATTCCTAGTTTGTGCAATAAAAATGTGATCTGTGCTACTCTTGTAAGATAAAAGTCTTTCTTCTCGCACACATCTGTCTCCAACTGCACAAGTAAGTGTCTTATTTAGAAAGATTCAATCCTCTAGTTTATCCTTCAATCTACCAACAGGTGTGGTGTAAACCACTCTATGCAAGCTATATCCAACTTGGGAGAGAACATCTGGAAATATTTTTCCACATTAGTAAACACTGCTACCCCATCCTCTAGGTTCCTTATAGACTCTAGCCTCTGTTCTCACACCCTTAGTTTAAGGCTCCAACCACCTCACTACTCTTAAAACTGCCATGGGTCTTAAAACCACAGAGCCATAGAGATGATGAGTATCAAAATCAAATATCACTTGCATAAAGTTGAGAAACACGTGTCTCTTACTGTACAATGTTCAATACTCAGAGGTGGAAGACATGACTATTGCTCTGCACTGTACTTACCTAGTTCTCAATGGGAACTTCACAGGCCTATTCTTCACATGCCTATTGCTACACTACACCCCAGCAACCCACCTCTGCCAATGCAACAGATGTTTCTACAGATCCAGGGAGATGCACCTACAATTCTGCACAGAGCTTAAGAAGAAATTCAGTCAGCTGAGAAGTGGCATCTGTCTACTTAAAAGACAGGACAGCAAACAAGAATTCAAACTCCCTGAGACCAATCTTACCTCCTACTTCTCCATTGGCTAGTTCATCTGACTCACCTCCTCCTTCATTTTGACCCTCACATTCCGATTCAAGTTCTATCCGATTCAGCTGTGTAATATAATTAGTCAAAGCCTAGAAAAGGTTGGAAGAGTCTCTCAATTTTAACTCGGAAGCTTTCAGGAGAATTCCTGAGACCAAGCATGTATTTGGAGAATAAACTTACATTAATATTATCATCTTTGTGAATAACAGCTACTTCTATATCTCTCTGGGACTTCTCAAATGATTTTATTTGCTCACTGAGCTCAGCATGTGATTTACTCCAGTCTTGGATTTCCTGCTGCAACTGAAAAGTCAAAACATGTGAATTCCTATGGGTTAGGGTGGGGTTTTGCCCTGGAGACATCAGGACCACAAGATTTAGATACCTCCTTGGTAGCCTGTCACTAAGAGTTGAGACCTCAGTTAAGGAAGAGAGAAGAGTGGCCCCAACTCTCAGAGCTGCAGTAAGAACATCAGAGCTGTGAAGGAAGTTGACCCTATTGATTGCATTCCCCAGAAAATTGCTGCCAATTCAAATCACTTCCTTCCAGTAGGAATGGATGGGCATATGTGACTGGCTCCTGAATTCAGACTCCTTATCATATAACTTTCTCTTGGCCCGTGAAGAAGTAACTACTCAAAAAAGGGTTATAAAATACTTAATATTCTGTGTGAAGAAGTTTCTTTGAGGCTATCAAGTTAATAACTGATTGATGTTTGATAAGAAAAGACCAACACTCTAAGGACTGAAATAAGCTGTACAGAAAAGAAAATTCCAAACACATGGAGAACACATATATGCACTCCATTTGGGGAGAAAGGTTTAAATTTGCACATCTAAGAAAAGGTCTTGCATGAATAATTCCTTACCTTAAAAACAAATCCAAGAAACAAGGTAATAATATTCACTTCCCTACATTATGTATGACATCAATTTTTCTTTACCTGCTCTTTCTTCTTCTTAAGCCTAGCATTTTCTTCCTGAACCCGATGGCATTCACACTTCACCTTGTATTCACTAAGCTTAGCTTCATGAAGAGCAATTTGAACCTAATGCAAAACACCACAGTTAGTGAATTTATTCCTCAGAAAAAAACAAAGTTACACTTTCCCAAACCAGACATCATGTAGTTCTCATTTTTTGCACATTTTAGCACACCTTAAATTTCTGGTCTTCAACCAAACTAATATGTTGTATTAATATCCTGTAGCAAGTGTTGGCAAGTTTACCTGTGAAAATTCTGAAGCATTCATTGAAATAACAGCCTTTAACTTCTCTACAGAGTTCTTCTTTTCTATTATCTGCCCAGTGAAAACAGAACACAAAATATGCATGAGGATTTCAGTAGAAATACTGATAGAAATATACATATATGCTAAAAAAGATAAGACAAAATGTATTTCAGCCCACCCCCTTACATTTCAGGTAACCAGACTAAAAGGTCAAAGTACAGAAAATGAAAATGAAATAAGGAAATAAAATTTTTAAGGGTACAGAAAATTAGTTACTCTTTTAAGTACACCAGTTCAAATTAGTAATTTTTTTCTAGTGATGGAGAAAAAAGATTTCCCAAGATCATGCTAAAGCTCTCTTGCCTGAAGTAAAAATGATAGAATCTAAGGGAGAATAGACAAAGCTCACATATAGAAGAATTCCAAAAAATTATAAAGATATTTGCTCCTCCAGGAAGTGGAACAGAATTCTTCACTCTTTGCAGTGCCTGGGATTGAATCCTGGGCCTTCTGCATGCTAGGCAAGTGTTCTACCATCAGCTGTATCCTTAGCCCTTAACTCTTCACACTTTCACTATGGACTGTACATAGTAACTTCCAAAGAATAGGCAAGGGATTGGAAGAATCCCAGTGGAGAAATCTGGTGAACACTACCTCAGCTAGGTCTGGGGGTGGGATATTTCAGAACACTCTCGACTATCTTTGCAACTTTTATGTAATTATAGAACTATTCTAAAGTAAAAAGTTTTAAAAAATAGGATGTTGTAAAACAAAACAGTATACAACACTCTTCGATGGGGCAATAGTTCCTGCATGTTTCAGAGGGCAGAGCAAAGCAATATGAAAATTATCCAGGATTGAGGACACAAATATAAAAATAATTTCTTGGATCAGTACTGAAAACTTCCACAAAATGGGCAGAAGCAGGTTCAACTTCCCTGACTTCTAATCTGACTTTACTTAACACCACGGGGAAAGTCCAACTTAACCCATTTTACAAAATACTTCAAAAGCCAAATTACACTAACATTTAGCCACCAAAACTCTTACCAAGTCCTCATTGTTGACATTCTGTTCTCTCTCAGATTCTAACACAACATGAAGACTTTTAGCTCTGTCCTCAAGAATCTCATTAGTTTCTTCAAGTAGCTTGATTTTATCCTAGGAAAACAGATGTCAAGATTAATAGTTACTCATTACATTGACTTTTGACTTTAGAATGTAACTCCCATAAAACAAGGGATTTGTACCTTATATTTCATTCCTGCGTCGGAGAGGACCATATTTTGTTTTTTGGTTTCGTGGACATGTTTCTTTGATTCCTTGATCTATGTAAAATAAAGTATTCAGAATTAAAAGATACATGTTATAGTCTTACTAAAACTCACTTCCAGGTAAGTGACCCCTTCCAGAATGAAACAAACATTTAAAAATGATTTAAAAATATCTCAACTATAAAACAGGTGGAAATGATTCAAGCTGGAATCAAGGGGGAAATAAACTAGAAAAATAATTGTACCTTCTGTTCAAAATTTGACACTTTTTGCACTAGTTCTTCATTTTCTTTCTTCATGTTCTTTAACTTTTCAGAAATTTGCTGTTCAGTAACTAAAAGAGGGGGGGGTCCAGATTATTACAATCACTAAATGAAATTCAGTTAAATCGACCGAAAGCAAAGACATGTTATCTGGCATTATGAGGAAATACTTCTTTGCATGACTATTATGCCCTTAAAAAGCAATCTATAGTTAACAGCAATAAGGGTGTGAAACACTATTAAAATTTAAGAAAAAAATAAGAACGATGATATTTCAATTGAAGCTCATTTCAAAGACGGGAAATACAGTAAAATGTAGTTTGATATTCCTCACTTCTTTTTTTCCCCTTCTTCTTTCCCTCACTTCTTAAAACACTTTCTTTTCCGAAAATGGAATCATTTCAAATTTATGTAAATTTTTGGCAAAGAAAAACAAAAGGAAAGCATACTGACTCACATTACCATTTTTTATCTACTCGAGTCTATGATTGAATGTATGATTAAATCATCAGCACACAAAATACTGTTCAAATGTACTACATCTGCATTACATCAATATTCATAGTGAATATGACCCAATTTAAAAATAATCATCTTCTTCCCACAATTTGGTCTTCCTCATCTGCTATCTCAGTTGGTACCATCAACATCTACTCTATTATCCAAGTTAGCAACCTAGGAATAGTAAAATTTTGAGGAGTTAAAAAAATAAGAAACATCAACAATTACTATCTACTTCTAACATATATACAACACACATCAAACACAAATACAAAGGGTTACTAAAAGTTACAGAAGAAGGCTAAAAATTTACCTTGATATACTGTTTCTTTGACCTAAAAGAGAGAGAAATAAAGATTAAATTGATGTCATGCATCTGCTTCAAAGAAACAGAATCAAAACCAAATAAGAATATAATACTGTCTGGTTCTGGATTAAAAAATAAGTAAAGGAGAATAAGCATTTCATTAGCCTCTGTCATATAGAAATACTAAGGTATGTATCTTATGCTACAGTGAATATATATCTATTCCAATCTTAACGACTTGAGAACTTACCTTTAATAATAGAAATGGCTACTATTTTCATAAAAGTACCCTAATGCTTCACGTACTCAAAATTGTTTATTTGATAATTCTAAACAGCCAGGATAAAGTCTAGGAACAATGACTTTTCAAAGAACTCTGAGGAAACAAAATTAAAGATATGCCACTTGTTTATTTTCTTAGATGTCAATGAACCTTTATTTTATTCATCTCTTTATATGTGGTGCTGAGAATCGAAGCCAGTGCCTCGCACAGGCTAAGCAAGGGCTTCTATCACTGAGCCACAATCCCCCAACCAACACGTGCTGCTTTCACTCACCAAAAAACATATTAGAACTCCAATTTCAATTTGGCTATTGGCTGAATTTAGAAATAATCTAAGAGGCTACATCACCTATTTCTGCAAACCACTAAAAATAGCGTAAGAATTCTTAAAAAAAAAAAATAAAGATTGCTAGAAGAAAATACGCAAGCAACAAGAGAAATAACAGTTAACATCTTCTGGAAAGAGCAAAACCTGAATTATTTCCCAAAGATGGCAATGAACTGTCACATAATAAAACCTAAGCAATAATTCTTTTAAAACTTCACTAAATTTCTTTGTAAATTAGCATATATTTCTCCTTTACAATGTTATAAATGGCGATGGGATACTCAGATGTATCCACAGATCATCCATGGTATCTTGGTAATACTGTAGACCCTAAAATACCACTTAGAGTGATCTTGTTATAGGAAAATACATTCGGAAAACTCCAACATAGAAAGAAATGGACATTTCTCTAATGAATCAGAGAGTAAGCTTTCACCCAAAATGACAGCAGGGGAAAATGGGAAGTAGCAAAAAGCAGGCATCTAAGGTAGGGACCAAAACTCCAAAGTCAAATGCTGAGACTGAGGAGCAGCAGCTAAGACCCAGAACCTACCTAATCTAGTGAAAATAGAAACAGGTGCCAGGGTTCTTGAAAGAACCAAGAGAGAAATAGAAAATGTTTTCATTTTTCCCTTTTCTCTTTACCTTTCTGTCCTCCTTTTTCCTTTTAGCTGAGAACCAGTTCAATGAGATTAGAAAAGTCCTCACAGGTATCCATGCAAAGGATTCTTCTTTTTAAGAAGCCATTTCTTTTTAAGTGCTTTCATACTCAATTGTACAAAGAGAGGAAACTTGTATTAACAATGGAATGTCCAATATGAGTAAGTAATCAGAAAAGGAATACTAAGATTTGGAAAGATTTGCAGCCAATGTTTCTGCCCACTTTAACTGTTGAGTTTCCACTGATGGCTTTTCATGTAAAGTTCACTTAATAATTTTCCTCCAATTATGTTAACTAACTACCAAGCAGAAAGATCTACGGTACAAACCTACCTATGTTTAAGCATATATACATGTATACATACACATACATATATGTACACATACACACATGTATAGACAAATACTGCTGAGAAAAAAAAAGACTAAGGAACAAAAAATGTAATATGTCTCTGGACAACATATAATCTATACATCCAAATAAAAAGCTATTTTCTTAACATATGACTGAATGACAAAATCTGGGAAATGCATATATAAAACACCTGAAAAATTACCTCATCTGCTTTTCATCATTTTGCTATATTCCTCTGCAGCATATTTTCTTGTGTATGTGTTTATATAACATACAGTTCATCAACATTGAAATCTTAGTTTCTGCTTTTTTCTACTTCACATTAAATTGTGAGCATTTTCTGTGCCTCAAAATCTTTGAAATATATACAGCTGCCTACTATTCCATTATACGAACATATGAGAACTTAAAAAGACCCCTGTACTGGCATAACTTGTGCTAAGTATTCAATCTAATACACAGTTCTGCTGAAAAACCTTACCGAAAATCTTTAAAGCATAGTTAGTTATTTGTTTAGGATAGATTACTAGACATATTATGCTACATAAAAGGATATTTATATAACTAATCCCATCTTTTATCTCACTTGAAGACTTCTGATACATATGAAACTACTGGTCAGAAATGGCTGTAAGAATTACCAGTTCTTCCCACTGTACCTACCTAATTCTTAATCTTTAGGTTTTGATACAAGAACTTATAAAATAAAGGTTTCTCCTTGAGATTTTTCAGGTTATCTTGTTTTCTTGTCTTTACCAACACAAAGATTACACTAAATTATTTTATAAAGTGAGTGTGACTTCAACCACTAATTTGTGTTTAAGTTAGTAAACTGGAAAGGGGAGGGGCAGTGACTACAGAATACCCCATGCATTTATGTGCTAAGGTAGAAGGAAGTGAATTTACTCACAACAAGAATAGTTCTCCAGAAGAAAATGGCCAATGAAACAATTCCCAAGAAGACACTGAGAAGTACAGGCTTCCACGGCAGTCCATAAAAATCAGGCCCAGGCTGAACACCATTGGGCAATGTGGCAACTAGCTGAAACAGACAAGTCAGAAGCAATGAGAAAACTTATATTCATAACAAGACAGTCACAAAGAATCATCATGGCAGTTCCAAAACCACCACCATCATCTGAAAACTACCTCATCAAAATTCTCCAATAGCTTCTTCAAGAGATAGGATCCTGGCAGTATCATATTTCTTGTTTGCCCGCAGTGTTTAAATACTTTAAATTGAGCATCTATTTCCATTTGGAATAGGCCCTGCCGACATCATATTGTCTAACACCTGGCTAGAATCCCTCCGTATGATACCTCTCTCACAGATGACCCAGTCTTTATGAGTAAAAAAAATTATGAACGACAAAAGCTTAAGTATATGCGGAATCTAACTTCCTTCTATGAAAGTCCATGTCTAACTCTAAATGTGCGCTCAAAGCGAGCATATCAAACACCAGCCTTCGCTCCTCTACTCCACACCGCCCTCCTCAAGTGTCCAGAGGACTCTCATTCTGGCCCCACCTCCCAACAGTCTCCAGAGGGACAAGACCTTCTGTGACCTCAGCTGCATTTGGGAACCTAGCGAGGGGCTTGCCACCTCTCAGTACTGCGTGACAAAGTGCAATGAGGAGAGCGTCCAGTGCACTCACCGGCTCGCTTAGCAATACAGCTCGGTGCTGCCTGCCCGGGCCTGACATGTTCCATTTCCCCGTCGCCCTCAGTCAGTGCAGCCACTCCGCTCACCACTCAGCCACCCGCCGGTCACAGCGGGGTCCCTCCCTACGAGGGCTGCGTAGAGCACCGTCAGGGGTCCCAGAAGCTCGGGGTCCCAGAAGCCTGGGGTCCCCGGGAGAAGCGGCGACCGAAGGCATGGCGGCTGGTACTGAGTCCATTGTACACGGACAGCTGAGCGGAAACCATCCTTCCCTGCTGAACCGCACAGGACTCAGACCTGTTCCGCCATTTCCTATTTGCGCAGGACGCAGCACGGGGGGACGGGTACTGGGAGTGACCCTCGCCTTCCCGCTTCGCTGGCGCTTCCCACTCTACGCCTGCAAAACACTTCATCAGGCGGTGCGGAGGGGCGGACCGCAGTGCTCTGGGCTTGTGGCGGGCGGGGACCGGAGGGGAGTGGAGGGGCGGGGAGGGGCGGAGGGGAGGCGCAGGGCGGGAGGGGAGGGGAGGGACCGGGAGGGGAGGGGCGGGGACGGGAGGGGAGGGGAGGGACCGGGAGGGGAGGGGCGGGGACCGGGAGAGGAGGGGCGGGAGGCGCAGGGACGGGAGGAGAGGGGAGGGCAGGGAGCGGGAATAACCAACTGCGGATTGGGACGGGGGAGAGCGCCAGCAGAGCCCAACGGAAGAGTCCAAGTCAAGGGACACGGAGAGGAAAGAGGCTCACCTGCCCCTGGAACTGGGAGAGGACACGCGGTTTAGAGGGCCCGTAAAGTAGCTAGGAAGCTAATAGAAGGGGCTTATGTTCGGGGACTAGGAAAAACGAGAAAGTCAGGCCTCCCGGGCCCTCCCAGAGCAGAACTCTTTGTCACAATGTGCTGAGACACCAGGTACCTGCCCCAAAGGTCCAGATGGGAGGAGTCGCCTCTCCTGCTCCCTTGGGAAGGACCACTGCTCAGAGTGGGCGTTCCTTCCCTGCTCACTCCATTCCTGTGCTGATTTTCCCCTAACCCACCTCTACTTCTGAATGACACTACTTTTTAAAAATTTCACCCTATCCTGTCATTATCACCCCTACGCCAATGGCTTCATTCCTGGATTCCACATTTTAAGGTTGAATGACTTGTGGAAAAGATTAGGATCATGAATAGCCTGGACAGCACGTGCTAAAAGTTTAAGAAACTGGGGACATTTAACTTGGCGAGGGAATGAATATATGTGGATTTTTAAAAATATGTCAAGTTCAATACAGTAGTCTCAAAAGAACAGTCAAACAAGAAGAGGCAGGAAAGCAGTGAAAAATAAGAGCAATGGAGTGGGAAGGAGGAGGGGAAGGCAAACTCTACAATGAAAACTTGTACCATCATCCACGCCCAAGAATATATACAGGTTGTGGGACAGAACAGACCATCCAGAAACAGACCCGACTGCACTGGACATTTGGGATACAATAAAATTCAGTTGGGGGAAAACAGACCTTTTAATAAATAGTATTTGCATAAAATTACTTGGAAAATGATAAAATTGGATTTTTTAAATGATTCACAAGGATAAACTACAAATGGATATGAAACCTGAAAGTAAAAATAGAATTTAAGCAAGTACTAGAAAACATTGGTTGACTTTTTCTATGCATTATGAGTGGTCAAAACCTTCCTAATTATATCTTAAAATCCAGAAGCAAACAGGTGTAAAGGTGATTACATAAAAGAAACAAAAAAACTTGCCTGGCTGTGTTTAACCTCCCTGCTCCCCCCATGCACTTTGACAATGACAATCTGAGAAAAAATATTTGTAACACATTACTCTCCAAGGAATCGTGTTCTTGAAATATAGAGAGCATTATAAATAAAATAGGCAGGAAACCATTAAGAAAATGGGCTGAAGAAATAAACAGTTCTCAGGAAAAGAGATGCAAACATAGCTATAAAATATGGAAACATGCTCTGCTTAGTTCCTAATGAACATAAGACAAATTAAACCACACTAAGATACCATTTCTCACTTGTGTTGGCAAGATCCAAACATTTGACAACATACTCAGTAGGTGAGAGAATGTGGAGGAATACTGCACCCTCAGACACTGCTGATAAGTGTACAAAATGAGACATCCTCCCTAGGAATGAAAGTTGGTGACATCTCCCAAAACTGCTTATGTATTTACCTAATGACTCAACAATCCCACTTCTTTTCTTTTTTTCAGTGCTTCAGAGGGAACTCGGGGCCTCACGCAGTGCAGGCAAGTGCTCTACTATCGCACTCCCTGCCCGCAGAGAGACAGGACACCTGGTTCTTTTCAGCTCTTTATTGCGCGCGTCTGCCGTGGTTTCTCTCTCGCTTCTTCTTCTTTTCTTTGGGGAAGCTACACCTCACTATATGCCCCCAAGTGACCTATCATCATACAGAGCACGAGGGGAGAGCGTGGACAGATACAGGCAGCATATACAGGCATGCAGTGATCAAGCAACGTCCATGAGGGGGCCTCAACCAATCACTGAAACTTCCTCAAGTGACATCAGTTGTTTGCGCACAAGCTAGCTACACTCAACCACACTGGCATCCTGCCAGGCGCCATCTTAGCCTTGCCACACCTAGGGCCAGGGGTCCAGCCGAAACCCCGACAGTTCCCCCTTTTCTCTTTTAAAAAGAAAAGGAAAGCTCGGGACCGTGCCTGTCTTAGGCGGAGTGGTCAACCACCGTCCTTACCCGTCATCGGATAACTGCAGAGCATGCTACAGCTCCTGTCTTAGGTTGGTACGGGGTCACCTCCTTCCTTACCCGTCTGGCTAGCGATCCAGCATCGTGAGCCATACTTGTGGGGAACTGCCGGCCTCTAGGGCAGCCATGGCCTGATGGAAGATGATACGATCTCTAGCTTGATCTCGGCGCATGCGCATGATAAAGCGTATGAGGAAGATAACAGTGATAACCATGAGCATACAAAAGGCTCCCATACCTGCCCATTGTTTTACAAAACTGAAAGAAGAGGATAGCCAACTTAGCACTTCAGACATTGGAGCTACATCAACTCTAGTAGCATTAAGGCTAACAATTTGAGATCTAAGAATAGCAGTAAGATTATCAAATTCGTAAGACCAGTTGGTACGTAGCTGAACAGACAAGATTCTGGGACAAGTTTGCTGCATAGCTGAAGTTATGGTAAGCTACAGGTGTAATGCACAGTCCCGCCAGATGATAAATACATCCCACGTTTAACAGTTCCTGTAAAATGTCCATTTGTTCTTGAAGTAAGTCCACTCGCTGGTTTACTAAAAGAATCCCTGCTTTTAAGTATTGATCCACTGTCTGCTGAGTAGATGTTGGTTTAGGGTCTCTTTAGTCTGTAAGGCTGCAGCTGTATTTTCGGCCAAGTGATTGTTGTTGCTGTCTGTATGGTTGTGTCAATGCTGCTGCTGCATGCTGTGATGCCAAGATCTCTTCTGTTTCTTGATAATAGCACTGGCAGTTCTGTATCTGTAACAAAGACTGGGACTGGTAGGAAGGTAGGAATACGCATTAAGACTGATCATGAGAACCTAGAAGCATTCCAACATTGAGAGAGATTGAGAGAAACATCTTTTTTGTTTGTTAGCAAAAACATAAAAGGGGGAAAAAACACAAACTGGCGTAGGTGGAAACGTAATATTTCTGGTCCTCCTAAGAGAGCAAAGAAAGGTTGTAAATTAGTATATCCTGAGGTCTAAGTGAAGAGTAGCCAGCTGTAGAAGGATTGACACGTCTCATGCCTAAATGAACATCATTATTTGTAAAATTATCATTAAAATTGGGAGTGAAGAAGAACCCTTGTTGAACAGGAGAAGCTGGTATAGGCAATCCTGTAGAAGCATTAGTGCTAAATATGGGAGGGAATAAAGAGGAGGTATTAGTTAAAGGCAGAGGATATGGCCAAGCTTTAACTATTGCCCACAGGTCCCGAGTCTTCACCGGTGTCAATGTCATCATTAATAGGGCGCTTATCAGCACGATGTTCTTCATCGTTGTTTTGATGCACCAGTCTAGTCAACCTTTCAGGTATCCAGATCGGTGTTTGCTGATCCTGCGGGAAAACACAAACAGACCCTCGGACCCACCGAAGAACTGGATCTGGGCCTTTCCATGTTCCTGTGAGAATATCTTTCCATTTTACCCACACTTGAGTACTTGTGGGATTAGCATGCCTTTCTGCAGCCGTATGTCCATTCTTATCCACATTTAAAAAATTTAAAATAAAAAGTACTAGATTTAGTTTATCTTTAGGTGCTCTAAAGTCAGCACCTATTCCCCCTTTTTGTTTTATTAGATAATTTTTTAACGTTAAATGAGTGCGTTCCACTATACCTTGTCCTTGAGGATTATAAGGAATTCCTGTGATGAGCTGTATACCAAAATTTTGTGTAAATTGAAGAAAACTTTTGGATGTGTAAGCCGGCCCATTATCAGTTTTAATGATTTTTGGGATGCCCCAGGCTGTAAATGCTTGTAAGCAATGTTGTACAACATCTTTAACTTTTTTCCCAGTGTGAGCAGAGGCCATGATCACCCCTGAAGCGGTGTCTACTGAAACATGAATATACTTAAGGTTTCCAAATTTTGAAAAATGAGTAACATCCATTTGCCAAATATGATTAGGTAATAGTCCCTTTGGATTTACTCCAACAGACTGTACTGGCAATAGAGGAGCACAATGTTGACATGTTTTAACAATTTGTCTAGCAACATCTTTAGAAATATTGAATTTTCTTTTAAGGGTAGTGGAATTAACATGAAATTGGGTATGGAACATTTTAGCCTGTTCTAACATAGTAAAAGCAAAAACAGTTTTTGTTGCCCTATCAGCTTCAGCATTAGCTCTGGCAAGTGGACCAGGCAGTCCAGAATGAGCTCTAATATGTCCTACATAAAAGGGATACTTGCGGTCCAAGATTAAGGCATGTAAAGTACGAAAATAAGGAGCAACAGCGGACCCATCAGGGATATAAGGAACAGTCTCCAAACAAGGCACTGATTGTACTATATAATGACTGTCAGATAATAGATTGAAAGGCTGTTCTATCATAATGTTAAAAGCTAAAACTACTGCAGCAAGTTTTACTACTTGGGCAGATGAAGGAGGAAGAATTATAGTTTCTGTTTTATTTTTAATTATTACAGCTCCAACTCCATTTTTTGAACCATCAGTAAAGACCGTTTGGCAATTTGGCAAAGGCTGTGTTCTGGTAATTTTAGGGAATATAACAGGAGTGTTTTTACAAAATTGTATCCAAGGATGTTTAGGATAATGATTATCAAAAGTTGCAGTAGTTGAACAGTGTAAAACAGCCCAATCATCATCATGTTGAACTAACCACTGTATTTGAAGTTTGGTATAAGGGACAATAACAATCTTAGGGTGGCTTCCAAATATTGTAACACAGGCTTCTAACCCCTTATATATCAACTGAGCTGTGGCTTTTGGAAATGTCTGTAACTGTTTTGTAGGCGATGCTGGGAGATTAATACTTTGTAAAGGTCCTCCTTGCCATATAATTCCATATGGACTATGTTGTTCTGGAATAATGATTAACATTAGAGGCTGGGATGGATCACATCTTTCTGTATGATCTGACTGTAATCTTTGTTCCACCAATGTAAGAGCTCTTTGTCCTTCTGGAGTAAGGATCCTCGGGGAACAAAGATCAGGATCTCCCTTACGTATATCAAATAAAGGTTTTAATTCTCCTGTGGTAATTTTCAAATATGGCCTAATCCAATTTATATCTCCAAGAAGTTTTTGAAAGTCATTTAAAGTTTTAAGTTCACTAGTTCTAATAGTTAATTTTAGTGGCTTTACCATAGTAGCCATAAGTTTAGTGCCCAGATATTCTTGAGTTTCTCCCATTTGTAACTTTTCTGGAGAGGTGTTTAAACCATATTGTTGTAGAGTAGATATTAAGAATTGCAAAGCCTTTTCTAGTAATCGTCTATTTTTATGGCAGATAAGGATATCATCCATATAATGATAAATTAATAAATCTGGAAAAGTGTCCCTTGTAGGTTTTAAGGCTCTGTCTACATATATCTGACATAAAGTGGGACTATTAGTCATGCCTTGAGGCAGTACAGTCCATTCAAATCTTTGATCAGGCTGTGCATGATTGAGAGAAGGTAAAGTAAAAGCAAATCACCAACAATCCTTTGCATGTAATGGAATTGAGAAAAAACAATCCTTTAAGTCTAAAATAATGGTGGGCCAATTTTTAGGTAAGGCTGTGATTAATGGCAATCCCCGTTGTAGAGGACCCATAGGAAACATCTGTGCATTGATAGCCCTTAAGTCATGTAATAATCTCCATTTTCCAGACCTTTTTTTAATGACAAAGATGGGTGTATTCCAGGGGGAAGTAGAAAGTTGTAAATGACCTTCCTGTACTTGTTCTTGTACTAATTTATGAGCCGCTTGTAACTTTTCTGTAGTTAAGGGCCACTGTGGAATCCATTGCGGCTTATCATCTTTCCAAACTATTGGAATAGGTGTAGTAACAGTGGCCCCTACATAAAACCCAGCCCTTTGAAATCATTTTTTGGAGGAGGAAGGGGGATGGGCTGTGAAGACCCTTGTTGTTCCTTCCCTAATCCTAGACCTTCTGTATACTTCATTTTTCTCATCATACGTGTTGCAGGTTTAGAATTAATGTTTGTGGTCAACTTAGCATTCATCTGAGTTAAGACATCCCTTCCCCATAAAGAAATAGGTATTTTACAAATATATGGTTGGAAAACCCCTGAATGACCCTCATTATCCCTCCAAGACAGTGAAGCAGCACTCTGGTTAGGCGATTGAGCCACTCCCAACCCTTGTAAATTTTGATTAGCTGTAACTATAGGCCAACCTTTGGGCCAAACTGCCTCACTTATTATACTTTTATCAGCTCCTGTGTCCAGTAATCCTATAAAAGGTTTATGCCCTACTGTTAATTGCATAATGGGTCTATCTTGGAGGTCCATAGTAAAATTAGCCCAGGGTCCGCCTGTAGACCCGAATCCTTTATCTCCTCTTGTTGTCTCCTTACTAGGCCATAAGGAATGCTGGCTAGGCAAAATTAACATTTGTGCTATTCTGTCTCCTGGAGAAATGACTGTAATCCCTTTGGGTGAAGAAACCATAGCCCTAACTTGTCCTTGAAAGTCTGGATCAATTACTCCTGGGTGGACTATAAGACCTCTTAGAGTAGAAGAACTTCTGCCTAGGAGCAATCCTACTGAGTCTGTAGGAATATTGCCATCCCAGTCTGTGTCTAACATCTGTACACCCATCTCGGGCGTTAGTACGAGTCTGGAGGTGGCACAGATGTCCAGTCCTGCGCTCCCTGAGGTGGCCCTTCTTTCTTGGGTTTCATCCCTTTTTCTGTTGGTGGATACCACTGCTGTGGTACTTGTTGAATTACACTGTATATTTGTTGTGGGCCCCGGGGTGGGCCCCTCACCCCGATTTTTTGAAGTTTAGAATTAGCCGATAGAAGATTTCCTTCTTTATCCCTTACTGAATGACATTCATTAAGCCAGTGATTCCCTTTCCGGCAACGAGGACACATTTTAGGCCCTGACCCATGTCAGGGAGACCCAGAAGGACAATTTGTTTTAAAATGACCCATTTGACCACAAGTAAAACAAGCCCCAGGAGTTCCTCATCTTCCACCCCCTCGTTGACCTAAGGCTGCAGCAAGTGCGGTAGTTTGTCTATCAAGGGCTGCAACAAAGGCCGCACTATTTCCAGTGGACTCATTAATGTCCTTACAGACTTTTAAGTAAGTAGTCAAATCCTTATTTTTTCATGGCCTTATGGCGTCCTTGCACCATTTGTTTGCCTGTTTATATGCCAATTGTTTAATCAGTGGCATGGCCTGTTCTGCATCCCCAAAAATTCTTGAAGCCGTTTGTATCAACCTATCTACAAAGTCTGCATAGGGTTCATTACTTTCTTGAGTCACTTTTGACAACTGTCCTTGTAAATCCCCTGTTCCTTGTAAAGTTTTCCAGGCCTTGATAGCAGCCACAGCAATTTGAGCATATACTGCTGGATGAGAGTTAAGCTGTGCCTGTACTCCCTCATAGGGTCCTGTTCCCATTAGCATATCCCTGTCTACTTGTGGGTTTCCTGCAGCTGCGTTACGCCTTGCAGTATCTGTTGAAAGTTCCTGCCAAGCTGTTTTCCACATGAGGTACTGTCCTCCTGATAATGTGGCTCTAGCTAAATTAGTCCAATCCAAGGGCAACAGATTTAGAGACATCATGGTTTTCACCAGAGACACCGTAAAGGCTGATTGAGGCCCATAAGTACTGACAGCTTCCTTTAGCTGTTTGACCATCTTGAAATCTACAGGTTGGTGATAACGTTGTTGCTGTGCATCCTCAAACACTGGATAAATGGTAGATGTTAAAGAAGCCCATCCTTGATATCTACTATAAGGTTCATTTTCTATAGACTCCATTTGTGGTGCACTAGGCGCTACAGGTGCTAGAGGATGCTCAGAGCGCTCAGATTGCATTGTTAGCTTCCCAAATGTCTTTTCTAGTTCCTCCCCTGAAAGTTCCTCTTCTGAATCCTCCCCACCTGAGTCACACTTCCCTTCTGAGTGATGAGAACAAGACCGTTCCTCTTTAATCTCCTCTAAGACCTGACTTCCCTCTTCTAAAGGTCCTCTTAGGTTTCGTTTCTCTTTGTGCTGCAAACAAGATTTAATCAAAGACCAAATGGCTAAAGTTCCCACAGGAAGCGACTTTTGTTTCTCTGCTGTGCGCAGATCTTCTCCTAACTGCTCCCATTGAGGGATATTTAACAACCCTTCTTCTAAAAACCACGGAGAAACCTTTTCTATGGTATCAAGAAACGTTCTAGCTGTTTTTACTTTTAACGGAGTTCCGTGATTTTTCAGCAGCTCTCTGAGAGGCTGTTGCATTCTAATTTTAGACAGTTCTGTTCCCATGGTTAAATTTCACAACACTAAGAGCTAATCCAAGTACAAAAACAAACCACACAACTAACACAAAAATAACACACACCACACAAACAATCTGGTACCACTGCATCTACCTATGTAGACTCAATTTTGCTGGGTTCCCTACCCTGCACTGCCGGACTCAAGGTCTTGAAATGAATATCACTGACGGACTCAAGGTCTTAATATGAATAGCACTGACGGACTCAAGGTCTTAATATGAATATCACTGACGGACTCAAGGTCTTAATATGTAAATAAATACTTACCTTTTACTTTACCTGTAGAGCTCCCGGGTTTCGGCACCACCTATCGCACTCCCTGCCCGCAGAGAGACACGACACCTGGTTCTTTTCAGCTCTTTATTGCGCGCGTCTGCCGTGGTTTCTCTCTCGCTTCTTCTTCTTTTCTTTGGGGAAGCTACACCTCACTATATGCCCCCAAGTGACCAATCATCATACAGAGCACGAGGGGAGAGCGTGGACAGATACAGGCAGCATATACAGGCATGCAGTGATCAAGCAACGTCCATGAGGGGGCCTCAACCAATCACTGAAACTTCCTCAAGTGACATCAGTTGTTTGTGCACAAGCTAGCTACACTCAACCACACTGGCATCCTGCCAGGCGCCATCTTAGCCTTGCCACACCTAGGGCCAGGGGTCCGGCCGAAACCCCGACACTCTACCTTGAGCTATATCATCCCAGTCCTTCCAAAGACACTGGGAATTCAACAAATGTTTAAAATTTGTATCTACAAAATTATGTTATTCAAGCATGAATTATAACAAAAGACGTTGTTCAAAAACGACTGAAACAACCAACTGTTCATTAATAACAGTTGTTGAATAAACCAAAGAATAATAAGAAGAAAGAAAATAATTTTAAATACTGCTAAGATATGGTTTCCAGAATACATTTAAGAAAAAAAAATGAAGTGGAGAAAAATATTTACAGCATACTATTTTTATCTTAGAAAGTGAGAAAAGTGAATCTATTCCTTAAATTTGAGGTAAAATTGACATGCAATAAATTATGTGTATTTAAAGTGTGTACTTTGAAAAATTTTTACATGAAATTGTGAAACCATCATGATAACCAAGATAATGGATATATCCCTTCCCTCCAAAAGTCTTCTCATTCTCTAGGTAATTCCAACCTCTGCCCTTGGTCACCCTACCTTCTTGCCCCCCACGTTCCCACCCAGCCCATAAACAAAATGTCTACCTTAATAGACTGCTTTGTATTCCTAAAGTTTTCTGTACATGGAATAATATATTCTGTGATTTCTGGCTTCTCTTATTCAACATAATTTAAAATTAATCTATGTCACTTTATCAATAATAGTTCATCTCTTTTTATTCCTGATTAGCATTTCATTATATGTATATACCACAATTTGTCTATCACCTATTGATGGACATTTGGATATTTTCCAGTTTTGGTCTTTTATCAATAAAATGGTCAAAAACATTGATAGACAATTTCTTCTAGTGCTATGTAACATCTTCTCTTTGGAGAAGAATGGTTGGATATGACAGGTGTATGCTTTCCTTTTTAAGCAGGTGATTCTACCACTTTACAGTTCCGCCAGCTGTGTACATGTCCAGTTCCTTCGACTGTTCTCCAACACTCTGCACAGTCAGTCTTTAATATTAGCTATTTCTAGTCAGTGTGTAGTGGTGGCTCTTATAGTTTAAATTTGTATTTCCCTCACAAATAATGATGTTCAGCTTTTTGACTGTGTTTATTAGCCATCTGTTTATCTGTTTAGTGGTGAAGTGTTACTTTACAGGACTATGGTTTTTCTTTTTAATGAGTTTTAAGGGTTCTTCATATTTTCTCCATGCAAGACCTTTATCAGGTCAATTCTTTACAGTAATTTCCTACCAGCTTGTGGTTAGTCTTTTTCATTCAAAGTGTATTTTGAAGGACAGGTTTTATTTTGATGAAGCCCAAATCATCAAATTCTTTTTGTTGTCAAATCTGTTGGCATCAGCTGCTGCCAATATTCTGCCCCCCACAACACACACACCATTTTACAACCCTGATTGTCAGTCTGCAAACATCCTAGCCAGCCATTGGTCTGCTCGTCAGACTGTGAACATTCTTGGCAGTCATTGGACCAGATTGTCAGTCTGCGAACATTCCTCGGTTTTTTGGGACTGCTTATTTCACTTAGCATAATATTCTCTAGTACCATTCATTTACCTGCAAGTGCCATGATTTCATTCTTCCTTAAGGTTGAGTAATATTCCATTGTGTATATGTACCTCATTTTCTTGATCCATTCATCTGTTGAAGGGCATCTAGGTGGGTTCCATAGTTTATCTACTGTGAATTGAGCTGCTGTTACATTGATGTGGCTTCATCACTGTAGTATGCTGATTTTAAGTCCTTTGATATGAACCAAGGAGTGGGAGAGCTGGCTCAAAATGCTGAGTCCATTCAGAGTTTTCTGAGGAATCTCCATACTGCTTTCTATAGTGATTGCACCAATTTGCAGTCTCACCAGCAATGTATGAGTGTACCTTTTCCCCCACATCCTTGTAAACACTTGTTATTGCTTGATAATTGCTTAATCTTGATAATTGCCATTCTAGTTGGAATGAGATGAAATCTTAGAGTACTTTTGATTTGCATTTCTCTAATTGCTAGAGATGCTGAATATTTCTTATACATTTGTTGTTTGATTCCATTTCTTCTTCTGTGAAGTGTCTGTTCAGTTCCTAAGCCCATGTATTGATTGGGTTTTTGGTTTTCTGGTGTTAAGTTGTTTGTGTTGTTTTTATATCCTGGAGATGAGTGCTCTATCTGAGGTGCATGTGGTGAAGATTTTCTCCCAATCTGTAGGCTCTCTCTTCACATTCTTAATTGTTTTCTTTGCTGAGAAGAAACTTTAGTTTGAATCCCTCCCATTTATGGATTCTTGATGTGACTTCTTGAGCTTGAGGAGTTTTGTTAAAAAACAGTCAGGTTCTAAGCCTACATGATGAATATTTGGGTCTACTTTTTCTTCTATTAGGCATAGGGTCTCTGTTCTAGTGCCTAAGTCTTTGATCCACTTTGAGTGTTTACAGACAAGGTCATAAGCGTATGCAGAATTTTGTGAGTTGTCTCCTGCTTCTCCTCCTCCCCTCCCTCACACTCATTTGCTCCCACAGTTTCCCTGCCAGTTCCCTGGGGAGCTTCCTCATCTTCATCCACTTTCTCACCTGCCCCCAAAGATCTCCTTTTTCATCTGGGTCCTTAGCTATCTCCTTCCATGCACATCTCAACATTCTCAAGACTCCTCCATCTCAGAACAGCCTTCTCTCCACCCCACTCCTCCTTCCCAAATTCCCTATGTCTTTTCTGCCCTGCGTGGCCAGGTGACTTGCTAGAGGAGGCTATACTTGCTGTCTCCTCTCTCTCACTCACTGATCTGTCATTCTCCAAAAACCAACACATGTTCTGAGTTCATCTGTGACTTCCAACTACCAAAGTCAATGGAGAATTCCTCAGACTTTACCTTATGGGAGTTTCTTGACAACGACCATTCGTCCATCTACCACCTGCCACACAGTTATTTCGATGAATCTTAATTTCAACACCGGGGCTTTCTGGGGTTGGTCCTCACCTTCTTGGTCCTCACCTTCTTCTGTTCTTTGCTTCACTTCTCCCACTGTAAGGAGGATTCCCCAAGCTGTCTCTCCAGCTGGGGCCTCTTTACTTAGCTCCAGAAGTCCTCTGGCTTCTCATGGTTGGGGGCCTCTGTGTCCACAGCCCTCCTTCACTCTGTGCTCAGGAAATGACTCCAGAATCATGGGGGTCATCCTCAACTCTCCCTCTCCTTTTGGCCAATTCCCTCACCCTTTTGGGCAAAAAATCCATGATGCCGTTAATGGTTCTTCCATGCCTTCAGATTAGCAGCCCCATTCTCCCCAACAGAGGTCAAGTTCCTCCAGCTCCACGGACCCCATCCTGCCTGCTCCTGTCTGACCCTGACTGTAGCCCCTTCACTTTGAAATAGTAACCACAATTCACTTAATGAGTGTTCCTCTGCACCAGGTGCTAAGATGAGGGCCTCATGTGTGCCATCTCACTAAACCCTCATGACCCCTGAACTCAGAATTCATATCATCCCAACCTCACAAATGGGGAAACTGAGCCTCAAAGTGGCTTTTGCTGGTCCTTCCTGCAGATGGCCTCTTAGCCTCTCTGGGTTGCTGTGGCACCTTCACAGCTTTTGGCTTCCCTGTGTGCTTCACTCTGCAACCCCAGGACAGCTGCTGCCCATTCCTGTGCTCAACCTCAGCTCCAGGACCCCTGCCTGGGTCAGAGTCCTGTGGTCCCACTTGATGGAGCCTCAATTTCACTGTCCTCATTCCTTTCAGGCTGAATTTCTGAGCGGGGGAATCTATAAACCAAAGTCCTCTGCCCTCGGGAGTATCTTTGTAGCCTATCTCCCTCAGTTGCAGCAGGATTATTTCTTCAAAATGTGAACCAGGTCAAGTCCCTTCAGCTTAAAACCCTTCAATGATATCTCCTTGTTCTAAGGACAAAGCCTAAAAGCTTAGCTTGGAATTGATCATGGCGATGACTCTAACCTCTGCTCAGCCCATTCCTGGCACAGTCCCACCGGCACCTCTGTGCTCCAGTCCGGCCACAGTCCCACCTTCCTTGCTTCCCTCCTTCCCTTACAGATGTTTGTACATGACAGGCAAGTGCTGGGCTGATCACTGAGAATAGAGATGAGAAAGACAAACTAGCAAAGAGAAGGCTCCCTGCAAACATAGCAGGGGCAAGCCCCCAGAACAAGGGTGATCAAGCCTGACAAGCAGTACAGTGAAGTCACACCCACCCCTGCTGCTCCATGCTCTGCCTCCAGTGGCCTCCCTCATCTTCCTGCCTCGATCCTACTCTGCCTTTGCAACTCAGGTGCACTCAGATGAGCATCTTGCTCTCTGGAACATCTCCCAGGCACTCCTGCTGAAGGGTGCGCACCACTCAGAACAGTCATAGAAAGCAAGGGACAGATTCAGAATTTTTTCCTAAAAGCATTTAGGTCCCATTGAAAGATTTTTAAGCTGCAGAATGACATGGGTGTGTTTGATATTGAATATGTTCTTCAGATTTCTCTGTAGAGGAGGAATTAGAAGACAAGTGCAGTCCTCAAAGCATCCAAGCAAATCCCTGGGACACACTGGAGTCACAAGACAGCTGACAAAACACCCAGGCCTGAGGCACACCCTAGAACCTGGTTGTGGGAGGGCAGGTTGGGTAATGCCTCTAAGGTCTGCACTGACTGACCCTGCATCGTTCCACCCCTGCACCTTTCTTATGGGGACACTAACACCACGACCCAGCTTCCCCAAAGGGACCCTGGATATGCTACTGAGACACAGATGCCTCTCCTGGGGCTGGGGTGATTCTTAGAGCAAGTGCTGGGTTGTCTGAGGTCAGCTTGCCTTACCCATCCCCACCCTCAAAGTCTCCTCTGCAGGAAGAAGCAAAACCAGGAGCAAATCCTGGGTCTCCTTCGCTCTCTGGCTCCTAGGTAGAGTTGGCACATGAGAAGCACTCTAGGAAGCAGGCAGAGGAAAGGCCAGTATTTTCCTGAGACAGGTGCTCCCAGATGTGGGATTTGATATTTGGGAGGACTCTCTGGAGCGCTCCAGAGACATCCCTTTGATGCTTCCTGGCAAGTTTGCAGTGGGCAGTGAGCCTCTTGCTACAGAACTGCTTCCAGGGCCTATGGGGGTGGTGGTTTCCCTGCACTTTGATTCCCCAGGTCTTAGAGCAGGTCAGCTGTAGACCCTTCATCCTCCAAAAGGAAACCTTGGATGCCTGGCTGGACACACAGTGTGTCTTAAAGTCTGCTCTGGGGGCAGGGCCTCTGGTATTTTTTTAGCACAGAGCCACAATGCTTTAGCAGTGAGGAAGGAACCAGGCACATCCCAGCAAGGAGAACAACCTCTCTGGGTGAGTCACAGGAAGAAGGAAGAAAGGGGCACTTCAGTAACTGGGGGTTAGAATGGGAAAGAATCAGAAGAATCAAAGAATCATAAAAATCTCAGATTTGAATCCCTTACTAACTAGGCAAGCTGCTTGACTTTTCTGAGTCTGAGTCTGCGCCTCCTTATCTGCATGAGACCTGCAAACAGAAGGAGCCCAGTAAATGTCATCCCTTTTCCTTCTTGGCAGAGGCAGCCAGCATGCTTAACAAAGATGCTGTCATCCACCAGCAGGGAGGGTGAGGACGCTTCTCTAATTTCAGGCTAAGACAATGGCTTCTAATTCTTCCCCTTGTTCAGAAGGAGGATGGGCAAGGGAGGAAAACCTGATGGTTTCCTTCAGTGGCACACAATCTCGTGCTGGAATAGCTCTTTGTGACCATGAATTGAGCTCCTCAAACCAGCACAGGGACAACAGGTTTAAATGTAAAGGCTGCAACTACAAAGTCTCTAGATGAAAACACAGGAATATCCTCATGATTTTAGGGTAAGGGAACAAAAACCTAACCATATAATAAACTGATATATTGGATTTTATCAAAATTAAAAGTTTTTGCTCATTAAAGATATTGTTAATAAAATGGAAGTTCAAACTACAGATTGTGAGAAAACAACAGTGTTACATATATCCAATGAAGATCTGTATCCAATTATATAAAACATGCCAACCTACAAATCAATAATAAAAAGACAACCTAATTAAAGCAGGCAAACGTCTTGAACAGATGCTTCATGAAAGAAGATATAGACGTGGCAACTAAGCATGTCAAAAGGTACTAAATGTATTAATCACAAGGGAAATGCAAATGAAAGCCATGATGAGCCATGACTTCAGTTCCAGGAAGATGCCAAACACTGACCACATCAAATGCTGGGGAGGATGTGGAGCAACTAAAACCTCACACATAGTTGGTAAAAGTATAAAATGTTACAATCATCTTAGAAAAATGTTTCTTTTGTAAGGAAAACACATACCCAACAATTTCACTCCTAGATACTGGTCTACAAAATAATTTGTAAAAGAATGTACATAGTAGCTTTATTGCTAACAGCTAAAAACTGGAAACTAACCCAATAGGACACTGAATAACTCATGGTATATCCATACTAACGTGAAAAAAAGGAAGAGAACACTGATATATGACAATGACTTGGAAACACCTCAAAAAATTCTTTTAAGTAAAAGAAAACAGATGCAAAAAAAAAAAGGCTGAATGGTTCCATTCATGTGAAATTCAAGAACAGGCAAAATTCATCCATGTCGATAAAAATCACAACAGTGGTAGGTGCAGAATTGGCAGGAAAGGGCAAGAAGGAACTTTCTGGAGTGATGAAAATATTCTATGTCTTGATCAAGGTAGTGATTACAAGGTTGTAGACATTGGAGGGTATGTTTAGAATTTGTCCATTTATGTGCTCTTTAAAAAAAAACAGGTTATTGATTTCTTTCTTAGATGTCCAGAGGCATTGCTTGAACTCCCACAGAGGTGAGATTTACCCCATGGAAAATGAGGGGAATGTGAAGACCAGGAGATGCAGAGACAAACATGTGGCACCCAGGGAAACCTAGATGGTCCACTTTTCCAGCATGATTTTACCTCTGCAAACCCACGTGTCACTGTGCATTGATTTTATACTAGGAATTATGCTAATTGTTTCTATAGACCTTTTAATCCTGGGGAAAACAGAAACCACAATGCAAACCATGAAGCTCCAGGGAGTTACACAACACAACTGGAACTGCAACGCGGCTCTTCTAATTTCAAGTCCAGAGCACTGTCTAGGGCTGTCTCTGGGGAAGGTGCCAGCGAGGGAAGCCAAGGCTCATCTTAAGGATGCAGCCTGAGCAAGGAGAGAGGCCATGCCTTCACCAGCCAGTGACTCCCCACAGGTGTCATGCTCCTGCTCCTGTGTTGGGCACCCAAGCCTGAATGTCTTCCTTAGAAGTGCCAGAGGGGTTTCTAATTTCCTCTCCAAAATTCACTTGTTTTAATAGGGACCAGGGCAGCACTGGTGACTTATTTTTGCAAATACTCCCAGGCCTGTCATGACCTGCAGACTCGGAAGATTGCTGACTGTTGAGGGCCGTCTTGGACAAGATGGCACCTGGCAGTGAGCCAAAGGGCACTGGATACCAAAATAAGGAAGTACCCAGAAAGCCCAAAAAGGTTGCTTGCCTACTAGTTCCTTGGAGACTTATGACGTGTTAACGCCAGGATCTAGGATTGGCTATCTAATATCATGCCGCGCGTGGACAGCTCGTGATCCATATAGTGCTATGCTGACATTCCTCTGCATGCTCTCCTGTGTGAGAGAAAGCTTTGCTATAATTGGCTGATAAGTTAGGAGCCTGGGGGAGGAGAGAGGGAGAGGGTAGAAGAAGAGAGATGGGGGAGAAAAAAGGAGACTGGAAAACAGGGAGAACACAATAAGTCTCATCAACTAAATATTGGTGGTGTCTCCTTTCTCCACACCAGTTCCGCTGGACGGAACAAGTGGTGGCCTGTATGGGAAAATTCTTTCTCCTTCTGTGTCCTCCCAGGTATGTAACTTAAGGTAAGCTATAGGAAAACTAAGTAACTTAAAGTGAGCTATAGGAAAACTGTAGGATAACCTCACAGAAATCTCTGGCCAGAGTGTATAAGGGGGAGGTCACACAGTCCCGGTAAAGGGACCCTACAGTCCTGGTGAATGGAACCCCACAGTCCTGGTGAAGGGACCCCACAGTCCCGGTGAAAGGGACCTCACAGTCCCAGTGAAGTGGACCACATACCTTGGTAAAGGGAGTCTACATTACCCCGGTAAAGGAGGCCACATAACCCCGGTAAAGGGAGGTCTCATAACTCCAGAATGGGGTCACAAGTGTCTAGAAATCAAATGATAAGAGTCATACAAGATGTATTTAAGGCTAATGGGACTGCCATAAAATGATCTACTGTGACAGCACATGTAACCACGTTGGTCAAGGTTAGTCCTTGGTTTTTGGAAGAGGGAGTCCTAAATATTCCACAATGGGAACATGATAAAGAGGATCTTATTAAAGCAGAAAAGCAATCCCCATTACCTAGAGGCAGCTCATTAAGGAATGTCTAACATCTAAAAAAGTTAAAATAATAACTTTAGTAAAAAAAGGAAATATGTGTCTGGAAGAGATAAAGAAACAACTAAGTGTAACTTCTCATAAAGAGGAAGAAGAGGAGGAGGGGCTTACTGGGGAGGAATTAGAAAGAGCATCAAGGACACGGTCGCCCCCATCAGTTATATCGGGAAGGAATACCAATCCCTTCCTGGAGGCAGCAGCTCTCCCCCAAGCAGCCTACCTCCTATATCCCCCAAGGTACCCTTGGGAAGAGTTAGCTTATGCTATAAATCAGATGGGTTTTTCACCATGGGGAGAAGAAACCCCCCCTTAAGGAAACCTCAGCAGTCCCACAATTCTTCCCTGTACTAGAGGACTAAAATAACAAAGATTCCACCAACCTCTGGATTTCAAAACAGTAAAAAATTTTAAGGAGGCAGTGGCTACATACGGTCCACAGGCCCCATTTACAATTAGTATGTTGGAATCAGTATCAGGGCTAAATCTAGTGCCAGAAGATTGGAAAAGGCTATGTAAAGCTGTGCTATCAGGGGGCAGTACCTAGTGTGGAAAACTGCATGGCAGGAAGCCTCATTAGAAACGGCACACTGTAACACTGCCGCAGGCTTTCCCCAAAGAAATGTAGAAATGCTAACAGGAGAAGGAAACTATGAAGGTATTCAACAACAGATTATTTATGATCCTGGGGTGTATGCACAAATTGCTGCTGCTTCACTAAAGCCTGGAAGTTAATTCAAGGGTCAGGAGATTTACAGGGGCAGTTGTCCAAGGTGATTCAGAGAAGTAACAGACCATTTGCAGATTTTGTTGATAGACTAATCCAAATGACTGCTAGAGTATTTGGGGATTCAGAATAAGCTATGCCTTTAATAAAACAATTAGCTTATGAGCAAGCAAATAGATGGTGTAAAGAAGCTATAAGACCATGGAAAAATAAAGATTTAAGTACTTATATAAAGGTCTGCAGGGATATCAATGATGCAGTCATTACAGGACAAGTAATAGCTGCTGCTCTTCATGGGCCAAATCAGGGGCAATCAAGAGCTAAAGGAATAATATGCTTTAAGTGTGGGCAAGGAGGGCACTTCAGAAAAGACTGCCCTGAAGGACCATAGGATTAAAGCCTAGGGGAACACCTAAGACTGGAGAACAACAAGGGACAAATCAACCTGTCCCAGGTCTATGTCCCCGGTGCCGAAAAGGAAGGCACTGGGCAAAATATTGTACATCAAGATTTGAGTTCTTCTCCAGGTGGCCCTGCCCCCTCCAGCTGCAGACTGTTTCCATGGGGCTATCCAAGATGGCAGACTAGAGGGTGACTGCATCTCCAGTCACTCCAGAACACAAGATTCAAGAAAGGGAGGCATTGAGAGACTCGGACAAAAATAGAGCCACAGGTGAGTCTCCCCCACTGGGTGAAGCTCGGCCTGGGCAGCAGGCATGGATAGGGGCAGCTTATCAGAGCAGAGCAGGGCAGCTAGAGTCTTCCCCATGTAGCCCTGCACACTCTGGCGGTGGGCTACTCCCACATGGCCAGCTTCTCGGAGCAGGCCCCCCAGTGAGAGCCTTTCTGCACAGAGCCAACTCCAAGCTCTGGAACCAGTAGCAGGCTAGGGGCACCTTTCTTCAGAAGCACTGCATTATCAAGTTCCTCCAAGACATCAGGCTACTGAAAGTTAGGAGGTGACACACTGGAAAACTACAGGGACATTATAAGCCAATAGAGGAAATCTGCAAAATCTCAGAGTCCCACTGACATCTGACCAATATGAGAAAACAAGGGAAGAAAATGTCCCAAACAAACCTAGATACTATATCAATAAAACCCAATGACAGCACAGCAGAAGAAATGTCAGAAAGGGAGTTCAGAATGTACATAATTAAAACAATCAGGGAAGCAAATGAGGAGATGAAAGAGCAAATGCAGGCATTGAAGGAGGAGATGAAAGAGCAAATGCAGGCATTAAATGATCGCACCAATCAACAGTTAAAAGACCAAATACGGTAAGCAAGAGATCATTTCAATAAAGAGTTAGAGATACTGAAAAAAAAAAAAAAACAGAAATCCTTGAAATGAAGGAAACAATAAACCAAGTTAAAAACTCCATAGAAAGCATAACCAATAGGATAGAACACCTGGAAGACAGAACCTCAGACATTGAAGAAAAATATTTAATCTTGAAAACAAAGTTGACCAAACAGAGAAGATGGTAAGAAATCATGAACAGAATCTACAAGAATTATGGGATATCATGAAAAGGCCAAATTTAAGAATTATTGGGATTGAGGAAGGCTTAGAGAAACAAACCAAAGGAATGAACAATCTATTCAATGAAATAATATCACAAAATTTCCCAAATCTGAAGAATGAAATGGAAAACCAGGTACAAGAGACTTATAGGACTCCAAATATACAAAATTACAACAGACCCAAACCAAGGCACATTATTATGAAAATACCTAACATACAAAATAAAGACAGAATTTTAAAGGCCGCGAGAAAAAAGAATCAAATTACATTCAGGGGGAAACCAATAAGAATATCAGCAGATATTTCAATCCAGACCCTAAAAACTAGAAGGGCCTGGAACAACATTTACCAAGCCCTGAAAGAAAATGGATGCCAACCAAGAATGTTGTACCCAGCAAAACTTACTTTCAGATTTGACAACGAAGTAAGAACCTTCCATGATAAACAAAAGCTAAAGGAATTTACAAAAAGAAAGCCGGCATTACAGAACATTCTCAGTAAAATATTCCATGAGGAAGAGATGAAAAACAATGATACAAATAAGCAATGGGTGGAACTAGCCTAAAGGAATAGCCAAATAAAGGAGAAACCAAATCATGTCAAAAAACAAAAATGAGTCAAATGACTGGGAATACAAATCATATCACAATAATAACCCTGCATATTAATGGCCTGAACTCATCACTCAAAAGACATAGACTGGCAGATTGGATTAAAAAGAAAAATCCAACAATATGCTGCCTGCAAGAGACTCATCTCATAGTAAGAGATACCCATAGATGAAAGGTGAAAGGATGGGAAAAAACATACCATGCACACGGACACAGCAAAAAAGTTGGAGTATCCATCCTCATTTCAGATAATGTGGACTTCAAGCCAAAACTAGTCAGAAGGGATAAAGAAGGACATTACATACTACTTAAGGGAAGCATTAATCAGCAAGACATAACAATCATAAATATCTATGCCCCGAACATTGGCTCATCCATGTATGTCAAACAAATCCTTCTCAATTCCAGAAATCAAATAGACCACAACACAATAATACTAGGTGATTTTAACACACATCTCTCACCACTGGATAGATCTTCCAAACAAAAATTGAATAAAGAAACCATAGATCTCAATAACACAATCAACAATTTATACTTAACCGACATATATAGAATATACCATCCAACAAAGAACGAATACACTTTCTTCTCAGCAGCACATGGATCCTTCTCTAAAATAGACCATATTTTATGCCACAAAGCTACTGTTAACAAATACAAGAAGATAAAGATACTACCTTGTACTCTATCAGATCATAATGGATTGAAATTAGAAATAAATGACAGAATAAAAAACAGAAACTTCTCCAATACCTGGAGATTAAATAATACACTATTATATGATGAATGGATAACAGAAGATTTCAGGAGGGAAATAAAAAAATTCGTAGAAGTAAATGAGAACAAAGACACATCATATCAAAATCTCTGGGACACTATGAAAGCAGTACTTAGAGGAAGATTTATTTCATGGGGTGCATTCAACAAAAGAAGTAGAAATCAACAAATAAATGACTTAACACTACAGCTCAAAGCCCTAGAAAAAGAAGAGCAGACCAATACCAAAAGTAGTAGAAGACAGGAAATAGTGAAAATCAGAGCCAAAATCAACAAAATTGAAACAAAAGAAACAATCAGAAAAATTAACAAAATAAATAGTTGGTTCTTTGAAAAAAATAAACAAAATTGATAAACCCTTAACCACACTAACAAAGAGAAAGAGGGAGAAAACTCAAGTTACTAAAATTCGGAATGAACAAGGAAATATCACAAGAGACACGAATGAAATACAAAACATAATTAGAAGCTATTTTGAAAATCTATACTCCAACAAAACAGAAAACCTTGAAGACATCAACAAATTTCTAGAGACATATGAATTACCTAAACTGAACAAGGAGGACATACACAACTTAAATAAATCAATTTCAGGAATGAAATAGAAGAGGTCATCAAAAGCCTACCAACAAAGAAAAGTCGGGGACCAGATGGGTTCTCAGCCGAGTTCTACAAAACCTTCAAAGAAGAGCTCATTCCAATACTCCTCAAAGTATTCCATGAAATAGAAGAGGAGGGAACCCTCCCAAACTCGTTCTATGAAGCCAATACCACCCTGATACCTAAACCAGACAGAGACACATCGAGGAAAGAAAATTTCAGACCAATATCTTTAAGGAACATCGACGCAAAAATTCTCAACAAAATTTTAGCAACTCGCATACAAAAATATATTAAAAAGATAGTGCACCATGATCAAGTAGGTTTTATCCCAGGGATGCAAGGTTGGTTCAACATCCGGAAATCAATAAATGTCATTCACCATATCAACAGACTTAAAGTTAAGAATCACATGATTATTTCAATAGATGCAGAAAAAGCATTTGATAAAATACAGCATCACTTCATGTTCAAAACACTAGTGGGAACATTCCTTAACATTGTAAAGGCCATCTATGCTAAGCCCATGGCCAATATCATTCTAAACGGTGAAAAACTGAAAGCATTCCCCCTAAAAACTGGAACAAGGTAGGGATGCCCTCTTTCACCACTTGTATTCAACATCATCCTTGAGACTCTAGCCAGAGCAATTAGACAAACCAAAGAAATTAAAGGGTTATGAATTGGAAAAGAAGAACTCAAACTATCCCTGTTCACTGATGACATGGTTATATTTAGAGGAACGTGGAAATTCCACCAGAAAACTTTTAGAACTCATAAGTGAATTCAGTAAAGTAGCAGGTTACAAGATCAATGCTCATAAATCCAATGCATTTTTATACATAAATGATGAAGCTTCACAGAGAGAAATTAGGAAAACTACCCCATTCATAATAGCATCAAAAAAAAAAAAATACTTGGGAATCTGTCTCACAAAAGAGGTGAAAGACCTCTACAATGAGAACTACAGAACACTAAAGAAAGAAATTAAAGAAAACCTTAGAAGATGGAAAGATCTCCCATGTTCTTGGATAGGCAGAATTAATATTGTCAAAATGGCCATACTACCAAAAGTGCTATACAAATTCAATGAAATTCCAATTAAAATCCCAATGATGTACCTTACAGAAATAGAGCAAGCAATTATGAAATTCATCTGGAAGAATAAAAAACCCAGAATAGCTATAGCAATCCTCAGTAGAAAGAGCGAAGCAGGGGCATGGCAATACCAGATCTTGAACTCTATTACAAAGCAATAATAACAAAAACGGCATGGTATTAGTACCAAAATAGACAGGTAGATCAATGGTACAGAATAGAGGACATGGACACAAACCCAAATAAATACAATTTTCTCATACTAGACAAAGGGGCCAAAAATATGCAATGGAGAAAAGATAGCCTCTTCAACAAATGGTGCTGGGAAAACTGGAAAACCATACGCAACAGAATGAAACTAAACCCCTATCTCTCACCCTGCACAAAACTCAACTCAAAATGGATCAAGGACCTCGGAATCAGACCAGAAACCCTGCATCTCATAGAAGAAATAGTAGGTTCAAACCTTCAACTTATGGCTTAGGATCCGACTTCCTTAACAGGACTCCCATAGCACAAGAAATAAAAGCAAGAATCAACAACTGAGATAGATTCAAACTAAACAGCTTTCTCTCAGCAAAGGAAACTATCAGTAATGTGAAGAGAGAGCCTACAGAGTGGGAGAATATCTTTGCCACTCATACTTGAGATAGAGCGCTAATCTCCAGAATCTATAAAGAACTCAAAAAACTCTACACCAAGAATACAAATAATCCAATCAACAAATGGGCTAAGGAAATGAACAGACACTTCACAGAAGAAGATGTACAAGCAATCAACAAATATATGAAAAAATGTTCAACATCTCTAGTAATAAGAGAAATCCAAATTAAAACTACCCTAAGATTTCATCTCACTTCAATTAGAATGGCGATTATCAAGAACACAAGCAACAATTGGTGTTGGTGAGGATGTGGGGAAAAAGGTACAATCATACATTGCTGGTGGGGTTGCAAATTAGTGTAACCACTCTGGAAAGCAGTATGGAGATTCCTCAGAAAGCTTGGAATGGAACCACCATTTGACCCACCTATCCCACTCCTTGGCCTATACCCAAAGGACTTAAAATCAGCATACTACAGAGATACAGCCACATCAATGTTCATTGCTGCTCAATTCACCATAGCCAGATTGTGGAACCAACCTAGATGCCCTTCAGTTGATGAATGGATAAAGAAACTCTGGCATATATATACAATGGAATATTTCTCCACCATGAAGAATGATAAAATTATGGCATTTGCAGGGAAATGGATGAAATTGGAGAATATCATGCTAAGTGAGATAAGCCAATCTCAAAAAACCAAAGGAGGAATGATCTCGCTGATAAGCGGATGAGGACATATAATGGGGGGTGGGAGGGATTAGCGTTAGGGTTAGGGTTAGGCTTAGGGTTAGGGATAAGGAGTGTGGTAAGAATGGAGAGAGGAAGGACTGTATCAAGGGAAAAGAGTGGTGGGAGGGGTTGAGGGAAGGGAAAAAATAACAGAATGAATCAAACAACATAGCCCTATGTAAATTTATGATTACACAAATGGTATGCCTTGACTCCATGTACAAATAGAGAAACAACATGTATCCCATTTGTTTACAACAATTAAAAAAAAGAAAAAATTGGCATTAAGTACCCCAACTAATTTTGGTATAATTAACATAAAGAAGATACTTTGAGAAACCATACATTTAAAAAAGTCATTTTTATAATTATGGTCTTAAACTTTATCATTCACTGTGACTAGAAAAATGTGTAATGTTTCAAGATTTGATATAGAGAGATATCCTATGCCAGCCCAGTCAATAAACAGCCAGGGGGGCCCAACTCAGGGCCCTCAAATATACGGGGCCTTTCAGAATCCCATAGTACAGATCCCCACTCACAATCCTTTCTGACTATCTCCTCGTCCTGAGGAACATCAGGGAGCGGGAGATTGGACCTCTGTGCCTCCGCCTGACTCGTTTTAACCCGAGAAATGGGAGTACAAGTGGTCCCCACCGGCGTACATGGACCACTCCCTGAGGGCACAGCAGGATTATTGTTAGGGCAGAATTCCACAACTCTGTCAGGATTACTAGTATTGCCAGGAGTCATTGATTCTGATTATACTGGAGAAATAAAGATTATGTTATTTTCCCTTCGAGGGGTATCTGTTTTTTCTCCAGGAGATAAGATAGCACAAATATTGATATTGTCTAGCCATCATGGGGCCTTTCCCAGTTCACAAAGGACTGGAAAAAACAATGGATTTGGATCCACAGGATCAGGTGTCTTTTTGGGCACAATCAACAAAAAATAGAACCATGCTTCAATTAAAAGCTAATGGTACTCCCATAGATGGTCTAATAGACACAGGTGCTGACATCTCTATTATAAGACAGAAGGACTGGAACAAATCATGGCCTGTTACAGCATCCAGAACTACCTTACAGGGACTTGGATTTGCCCAAACCCCATTACAAAGTTCAACTGTATTATCTTGGGAGGACTCTGATGGGAAAAGGGAACATTCCAACCTTATGTATTAGCTCACCTGCCTGTCACTCTTTGGGGAAGAGACATTTTAACACAGATGGATGTTGTCATTTCTTCCTCAGTTGAGCAAAATATGTCCTGTCTAAACCCAACTGTTTTGCCAGTCATGGTGAGATAAGGTTATATCCCTGGAAAAGGACTAGGCAAAAATTTACAAGGTGTTACCTGCCCCATTCAAGCTGAAGGACAAACAGGGACTGAGGGTCTGGGTTTTCTGGAGGGGCCACTGAACCATTAAAGATAACATGGAAATCCAATAATCCTATCTGGGTTCCCCAGTGGCCCCTTTCTAAAGAAGAAATAGAGGCGGCCTAGGAAATAGTTAATCAACAATTGAAGGAAAACCATATCATTCCTTGCACTTCCCCTTGGAATACACCCATTTTTGTCATAAATAAGAAGTCTGGGAAATGGCAACTTTTGCAAGATCTGAGAGCCATAAATTCCAGTATGCAGATTATGGGCCTGGTGTAACTAGGTCTCCCCTCATTAGCTACTGTTCCAAAACATTATCATATCATCTCTATAGATATAAAAGATTGTTTCTTTTCCATTCCTATTCATCCTGAGGATAGCCCTTCATTTGCCTTTTCCATTTCTTCTTTAAATAATGAAGGGCCTAATACCAATGGGTGGTCCTTCCCCAGGGAATGGCAAATAGTCCCACTATGTGTCAAATATCTGTTGGCCAGGCTATATCACAGATTAGACAAAATTATAAAGAACTTTATTATCTCCATTACATGGATGATATTTTTTTGGCTCACAGAAAACAGGAGACTTTATTTAGGACATTTAACAATATTATTGATACCCTAGAAAAATGGGGATTACATGTGGCCCCAGAAAATGTGCAAACCCACAGCCCTATTACCTTTCTAGGACATCAAATATTAGATACCTGTGTTAGGCCACAAAAAATTCAATTAGCCACGGAAAAGCTGAAGACTAAATGATTTCCAAAAATTATTAGGTGATATAAATTGGATAAGGCCAAATTTGGGAATTTGGTCAATTTGGTGGTGACTGGTCAACTTAAGCCTCTGTTTGATATTCTCCAAGGAGATTCAGACCCTACATCCCCCAGAAATTTAACTCCTGAAGGTAGAGAATCCTTGAGGTTAGTTGAACAAGCTTTAGAAAATGCTCATAGTGATAGAGTTAATCTATCCTTGCCTTTTAATCTCATAGTATTAGATTCTGAATATACTCCTATAGGTCTATTGTGGCAAACTGGACTCCTGATATGCATCCATTTGCCAGTGTCCCCCAAAAATGTTGTTTCCCCGTATCCTGTGATGGTAGCAAATCTAGTTACATTAGGACTTAAGACAGCCCTTTGAGTTTTTGGAGTTCATCCTCAGACAGTTATTGTCCTGTACACAGCAAAACAGATTGAAATACTAGTTAACAATAATGAAGATTGGGCAATTGTCTATGGTTCCATCATGGCCACATTTGATAATCACTTGCCAAGTTCACCTATTGTCAGCTTCTTCAAAAGACATCCTGTTATTTTCCCTCAGATTGTTAAGGCTCAACCTATCCCAGCAGCAAAGACAATCTGTACGGATGGCTCCCTCCTCCGGTACAGCTACAATAGTTTCTGATAAAGTACAGACTTTTATTACTTCTCATAAGTCTGCTCAAAAACCTGAAGCAATAATAACTGCCTTACAAACATTTCCTGAGAAACTTTAAATATTTATACTTACAGTCTCTATATTGCCCAGCTTGTGCCACGGCTTGAGACAGCTGGACCCATTAGTCCTCAATCTGCCTTACAACAATGCTTTTATCAAGTACAAACTCTTCTGTGGGCTTGCAAAGAACCTTTATATATAGGCCATGTCAGAGCACATTCAGGCTTACCTGGGCCTTAACTCAAGGAAATTCTACTGCAGACTCAGCTACTCGAGATCCTCATGTGTTTAATATTGTACTAGAAGCAATTAATTTCCATAAAGATTTTCCTGTCAATGCTACTACTCTCAAAATAAAATATAACATTACAAAAGAACAAGCCAGAAATATAGTAAAATAGTGTCCTGCCTGTGTGCCTCATTTATCTGTTTTTCATTTTGGAGTCAATCCTAGAGGACTCCTTCCAAATCATCTATGGCAGATGTATGTCACCCATATCCCTGAATTTGGTACTTTAAGATTTGTACATGTAACTGTAGATACCTACTCAGGATATATATTTGCTACCGCCCATACAGGGGAAAAGACATAAGTGTAATTGGTCATTGCCTTCAAACCTTTGCTACTATGGGAAAGCCAAAATCAGTTAAAATGGATAATGGGCCTGCATATACTTCTTCTTCATTTCAACATTTTTGCTCAAAGTTTAATATCTATCATTCTACAGGATTGGCCTACAATCCACAAGGACAAGCTATCATGGAAAGGGCTAATCAAACATTGAAAATCTGCTTAACTAAACAAAAAGGGGGAATAGGGGCATTAGCCCCTCCCAAGAACAAACTTAACCTTGCTTTATTCACCCTCAATTTCTTAACTTTGGATGCTATGGGCTGGACTGTGGCTGATAGACATTTTAGTGGAAAGTCTGGTGGCCATCCACAAGCACAGTGGAAAGACATCTTGACTGGGTCCTGGAAAGGACCTGACCCAGTATTAATTTGGGGGAGAGGATCTGTTTGTGTTTTTCCTCAGGACCAACAACAACCTATCTGGGTCCTGGAGCGCTTGGTAAGAACTATCCATAAGAAAGAAAATGGCACTGAAACACAAAATGATGGTGATGGTGGTAAGCCTGCTGTTGTTAGCTCTTCCTAAAACTTTTGGGGATATACCACTCATGACACACAAGTTATCCCTCAATTATTTCCTAGTACAGAACTTCTAGGTATCCCTCACCTATCAGCTGGTTCCACTGTATAGCCACTTATTACTAGTCTAAACTTCAAGTTAAGAGGTAGTCTTTGCTTCCTCTGGTTAGCCACCTCAGAAACTGCCATGATACAGGGAGGCAATCTCTCTCTCATTCAATAAAGGTGCAGTCAAAAACAAGCCTATATAAAGGGAAGTAATCACCTGTTTATAGTTATACAGGGTGCGAGGCCAATTACTCTTCCTTTTATCAGGCTTTCCCCCCTACTCCCGTATGTGTCACGTCTCCTTTGTGTTCATTCTGTCTAACAGTTCTAAGTTTAATATTAACATTACTAATAACAATGATAATGATACTGAGGTCTTTAACTGTGTTATGTGTTTAGAGTGTTATGTGTTTCTATTTTTTTTTTTTTTTTTTTTTTGGGTGCTGGGGATTGAACCCAGGGCCTCGTGCTTACAAGGCAAGCACTCTACCAACTGAGTTATCTTCCCAGCCCCTAGAGTGTTATGTGTTATGTGTTAAGAGTGTTATGTGTCTAGTTGTTGGGATGCTTCACTATTTCCTCTGGCTGTGATTGCCAGATTCCAAAATTCATTCCAGTCCCAGTGACCTTAATTCATAGTGAGTTGGAATTTTCTACCCATGAAAGCAAAAAGAGATTTTGGTATCCCAGTCATTATAGCCATCGCTGTTGCTGCTGCGGCTGCTGCGGCTGCTGCCGCTGCTGCTGGACTTGCCCTAGGAACTGCTATTCCTACTGCTCACATGCTCAACAATCTGTCACAAGCCACTGCCAAGGCATTGACAGCCCAGGAAAACATCACTGCGCATCTCGCCATGGGAATCCTGATTCTAAACCAAAGAGTGGACTTACTACAAGAACAAGTGGACATGTTGACTGTTACTGCACAGACGGGCTGTCTAGTGCATGCCCAAGCACTGTGCATTACCCCGATACCCTATTCTAATATTACTGCTGCTGCCAATCTGTCCAAACAGCTTGGAAACATGCTTAATGGGACATGGGACTAAAGAGTTTACTCATTTGGCTACCCTATTAAGAAATTCTATATTTGTGGTAAATAGTACTCAGGTCAAGGTCCCGGGTATGCTAGAAGCCATTAGTTTCTTACAGTCAGCATTACAATTTGGTAAACAATGGATGGGAAGTTTCGCTATGATGGGATTGTTGTTCTTGCTGTTATTATTGCTGCTCAGATATCTGTTGTCTCTAAGGAGTCATCAAAGATGGCAAGCTTTAGTGGTACAGCAAGCCCTTATGGCCATGGACCAAGGCTCTGATCCTCAGATTTGGCTCTCCCAATTACAGGACTGGTAGTCAATGACGGGTAAGCACAGGGTGGACTTTATACCAACCTAAGACAGGGATCAAAGCATGCCAACAGCTCTTTGACTCCCAATGATGGGTAAGGATAAAGTCTGACTCTGGCACCTAAGACAGGCACAGTCGCTGTCCTTTTCTTTTTATAACAAAGAGGGGGAGTCTGTTGAGGGCTGTCTTGGACAAGATGGCACCTGGCAGTGAGCCAAAGGGCACTGGATACCAAAATAAGGAAGTACCCAAAAAGCCCAAAAAGGTTGCTTGCCTACTAGTTCCTTGGAGACTTATGACGTGTTAACGCCAGGATCTAGGATTGGCTATCTAATATCATGCCACGCATGGACAGCTATGCTGACATTCCTCTGCATGCTCTCCTGCATGAGAGAAAGCTTTGCTATAATTGGCTGATAAGTTAGGAACCTGGGGGAGGAGAGAGGGAGAGGGTAGAAGAAGAGAGATGGGGGAGAAAAAAGGAGGCCGGAAAATAGGGAGAACACAATAAATCTCATCAACTAAAGATTGGTGGTGTCTCCTTTCTCCGCGCTGGTTCCGCTGGATGGAACAGCTGACCCTATAACACAACTGCAGCTGGAGAAAACCCTGGGATCCAATTAATGGTCCAGGCCATCGGAAAAACCATGGAGGTGGCCTCAAGTGTTAGGCCCTGAGGGCTACCTGTGCAGTGCAGCAGAAAAGGGCCCCAGCCTCCCGTCCTCCACAATACCTGCTTCCTGAAGGGCAGCCAGGCTCCTAAAGAGACATGATGTCATCAATTTTTATCACATCTCAGAGAGGCAACCTTCCTGAGGAGGAGACAGGGAAACAGGCCTGTGGATGTGAATGACCTGAGCTGGGAAAAGAAACACAATTTCCAGCCACTTGGATCAGGTCCCCAAGTTTCAGATATAAAGCCACCTTGTAAGACTTGCCTGGACTGTGATGCCTGAGAGGGATCTAGGAGCCTTAGCAAGTTCTTTCCATGGAATTTTCTGTAAATAAAAAGGTTTAATTTCATAAAAGTTCAATGTAAATGAAAGCTATTGAGAAATAAAACATTTAATTACTAAGTAAAACATTAAAAATTCCTTTAATCTTAAGAAAAATAAAATCAAGAAAAACATGATCTAAACACACATATATATATTGTTTGCATGTATACTCATCTGCTGAAGTAATTTTTTTCTTTGTGGATTAATTTAAAAATTCTGGCTGTTTCTTTGTATATTCTCTGTCTGCTGCCATGGACAGAAGTCATCATCTCAATTTTGTGTAAGTACATATTTGCTTTTGCCTATTTTAACAGTTGTTAATGAAATGCATGTACAGAGTTAAACATCAACTATTAAAAAAGACCCTTAACAAAAGCATGCAGTCCTCTGCCCCTTGTTGGGTAAGCAAGGAAAAACTCATTTTGCAAAAATAAGGCATAGAGGAGAGAAAGTCCCATCAGTTCTACATGAATCAGTCTACTACATGTCTTCTATTCCTTTAACAACAATGAAAAAAATCTGCCTTCTTCTTAAAATTTTTATTTTTAAATTGAAGAATAAGATGTTACAGATAAGTGAACAAATTAATGGGTACAGATATTATGCAACACCACTAAGTGCACACACCCAATTACCATCACCCTGGTCAAGAAATGGAAAATAACCAGTATCTCACCAGTCCCCACCAGTGTGTTTCAAAGGTGACCATTATCTTCATTATCAAAGATATTTTTGCCTTTTTGAAGTTTCTAAAAATGGAACCACTCAGTAAATAATCAGTATGCTTCATTACGACTTAACATTTTTGTGAGTTTCACTCATGTTTTTACTTGTCACCGTAACTGGTTTTCATTTGTCTAGTTTTCAATCACACAATTTGTCCATTGTATGGATAATGAACACGTGGGTCATTTCCAATGCTGGGTGTTACATATAATGATTCTGAGATGTTTTACATGTCTTTTGGTGCACATGTGAATGGTGGTAATACCTGGTGAGTAAAATTTACCTATGAGTAAAACTGCAGCATGATAGGGCGTGTGTGGATTCAACTTCCATAGAGAACAGCAAACTTTTAAAAATTACACCAATTCCTGATAACAGAGGAGAGTTTCAATTGTTCTTCATCTTTTCCACTATTGGATATCATCAGCCCTCTTAATTATAGCCAATCTGGTGGTTTTGTAGTGGTATGACAGTATATCATTTTATTTTATCTTGATTACTAGGAATTGAACTCAGGGATGGTCTACCGCTGAGCTACATTCCAGTTCATTTTATTTTTATTTTTAAGTCACCCAGGCTGTCCTTTAACGTGCAATCCTTCCTCAGCCTCCTCAGTTGCTGGGATTGCAGATCTGGTTACAATGTGATTTCAATTTGCATTTCTCTGATGACTGAAGGAACTTGAATATCTTTTCATTTACATATTGGACATTGGATATCCTTTTGTAAATTCTTCAATCTCTTCCCCATTTTTCTTTTCTGTTGTCTTTTTCTTATTGGTTTATAAACATGTTTTCATATTTGCATTGTGAGTCCTTTTCAAATAAATATTCTACAAATATCTTCTTCCATGCTACAGTTTGCCTTTCACTCATCGATGCTCTCTTCTAATTAATGGAGCCATGGCTCTTGATTTCCTCCTCTGGTTCTTGGCCCTAGTTACTATTTTGTAGCTCTCCAATGCCTTTAAATAGATTATAAAAAACAATTTCTCCAGCCTTTCTAGATGTTCTCAGTGGAAGACTGAACAGAACCCCCTCAGATAATCACCACTAATCTCTCTACTGTTTTGTCATTTCCATACTTTAAAATATGCACTTAGACTATTATTTCCTGGTTTAATAAGTTTGTCCCACAACCCAGAAGCTCCATGCTTGGGACTTGAGTTGGGTTTTTTGAGCCTGTGGTCTCCTCTTGCTTCAGCCTGCCATTCAGCACCTCTGTGGACTTCCCATTCTCATGGTCCCTTCCTGCCTGGTCCCTCCCCACAGACTCTGACAGCAGCAGGTGTTGACACAGGGGTGGCTGGACATCACAGTACATGTCATGTATTTATTAAGCACATACTAAGACCCAGGCATCATTCTGGATGTGGGATACACAGATGAACAGGGCAAGGTCCTGTCATCAGGGTCTCACAGTCCTGAGTCCAGGTTCACACATACAAAACACATTGACAAAAGGATCGCATCTTAGTGACAGAAATCTATGGGCCCATGATGAATAGGAAGTCATGCTAGTCTAGGAAATTCACCAAAAGACCAGAGTAGGGAGAAGAAATTCAATGGAGGAGGAAGCTCAGACAAGATGTGCTGGTGGGAGACTCTGGTGAAGACCTGAAAATACTTGAGATCTGTGATGGCCAGTGAGGGTGAGACATAGAAGAAGGTTCATGGGGTCTACAATTCAGAGGGGCAGGTGGCCAGACAGGCTCACCACTCTCAAGTGCTGCTTGCCGCCGACCAGTGGGACAAACGACACGTACTCTTCAGAGGTTCATGAAGCAGCTTTTTCTTTAATTTGGATAACACCCTCAATATATAAGCAGTCTCATACATATGCAATTGTAACCAGATATGTCCATCCAATCCTATTAAAGGTCAAGCAATCACCAACTCAAGCATACATGTAAGATATATCTGTCCACACGCTAAGCGGCTGAACTAATTATCACACAGCCAATGGTAAACGCTTCCTGTTTTTCTCAAGGCGCATTCAGCATGCCCTTTGGCTCTCTGCCAGTCACCATCTTTGGATGCATGTGGCATAACCCTGGGCCCCAGGTCCCTGTCATTGGACAATGAGGCTCTAGCCCTCATTTCTTGTCTTAGGTCGGTATGAGCTCCCCATGAATCTTACCCGTCTTTGACTACCGGTCCAGCATATTTAACCAGACTTGGGGGGATGAGCCAGCATCAATTGAGATGAGAGCTTGATGAATAATGGCTGTTTCTCTGCGCCGATGTATACGGATTTTGTATAAACACTATATGCACAGAACAGATACAACACACAATAGACCTCCCTCGGACAAAAACCCAAACCATTGTTTTCCCCATTGAACAGAAGACTGGAGAAATGTGGCCAATTGTAAAAATAGGAGGATATAGAATAGAAGAGTTGGTAAGGGGTACAGGATAGGGCCACGTCTTTACTATCCCCCATAGTTCACGTGAGTCTCCTCCATGAACTTGGTGAGAAATTGCCAACACCATCAGTGGAAGAAGCCTCCTCATCTTCTTCCTGTTTTTGGTCTCTGTTGAGGCCTTGACCAATCTCTCTGGCACCCAAATTGGCGATTGTGCATCCTGTGGGAAAACACAAACAGACCCTCGGGTCCAGATTAATACCAGATCTGGGCCTTTCCACTGTCCTGATAGAATGTCCTTCCAGAGCACTTGAGGTAGATGTTTTTTATTAGGCTCTGAGTGACGGCCAGCAGCTGATGGGCCCTCAGAATCAAGATTTTAAAAATTTAAGATGAACAAGGCAACAGATAATTTGTCTTTTCAGAATCTGTATGATGCCCCTATTCCCCCTTTTTGTTTAAAAAGCATGTTTTTAAGCATTAAATGGGCACACTCAACAATGCTTTGTCCAGTTTATAGGGAATTCCTGTGACATGTTGAATACCAAAGGTGGAAAGGGATACTTTTAACACCTTAAGGATTAATTCTGCCACAGATTCAGTAAACAAGGATAAAACCTTGTTAGGGGCATAATTCACATGAACCCATAGAATAGGACCCTTTTGCCAAAACACTCCTGTGGCTAACTTATTTGTGGCCAAGACAATGAATGATAAAGGCTTAGCTAGGTCAATACGATCAAGATGAACCTTTTCCATAGCTGTTTCAACAAACTTGAGAGCTGTTTGAGCCTTAGGGGTAAGCACCCACTTAGAAAGGGGGTCAGAATCACCTTTAAGAATATCAAACAGGGGGCCTAAACTTGAGGGGGGTAAGTGAAGGTAAGGTCTAATCCAATTAATATCACCCAAAAGTTTTTGAAAATCATTTAAAGTTCTAAGTTTGTCCACCCGAATGGTAATTTTTATGGGTTTAACCATAGTTGCATTTATGATAGATCCCAGGAAGTTTTTGGTGTCTGTCATTTGTACTTTATCAATGGCAAAATGTAAACCCCATCTTTCCAGTGAGTTTAGTAAGGAATTATAACATTGCTCTAAGACAGGTTTTTCCTTATGAGCTAGCAAAATATCATCCATATAATGATAGATTAAAAGTTGAGGGTTAATTTGTTGATACACACCAGGGTATCAATTAATCAGAAATTAATCTGATTACCTTGCCCTTCATATGGTCCTTGGCCTGTCAGCATGTTTACATTCCATTGAGGATTGCCCGCAACTGTATTACGTCAGGCAGTATCAGAACATAACTCCTGGTTAGCCACCTTCCATTTTAATATGGCTGAACTTTTGTTAGGATTGGAAGCCATACCCAATCCCCTTAAAGTCTGATCTGCCTGTTGAAGTGGCCAGGCTTTGGGCCATTCTGTACTTTTGATAATACTTTTGTCAGCCCCAGTATCTAATAAGCCCTCAAAACTTTTGTCTTCTATCACTAACTTTATCATAGATCTATCTTTTAAATCCAGTGTTAACATGACCATATTTTGGCCAGTAGAACCTAATCCTTTATTTTCCCTAATAATATTCTTTGATGGATATTGATCATGGCAGCTGGGTAAGACCAACAATTGTGCTATGCGATCACCCTGAGCTATTATTGCTACACCTCTGGGTGAAGAAGGAAGGATTTTTATTTCTCCTGTAAAATCAGGACTATAACTCCAGGGACAATATTTAATCCTTTTAAAGCAGAAGAACTTCTCCCCAGAACTAGTCCCACTGTTCCTTTAGGTAATGGGCCGACAACCAAAGTTGGTATTGGTTGTACTCCCATCTCTGGAGTTAATACTGCTCTGGCGGAGGCACAGAGGTCTGAACATCTACTTTCTCTTTCAGAAGCTTGACTTGATTGTTCTTCTTTTACAGTTTCTAATATCTTTTCCCCTTCTCTTAACCGTTCTTGAAATTTTGGTTTTTTGGAAGTCAGACAGAAATGAACTAATGTCCATATCGCCGCAACAACAACAAACAGAAATGAAACAAGAAAAGGTAACACAAATAACATCTTACACATATTCATTTACTTACAGGACGTCCTTTGCTGTCTCTTGGGACAGCCTTTCATTGCATTCCCTCTCTAGTGGAATCTTCCGTTAAAACCTTAAGGCCACCATTTCCTCAAATAGGGAAACCTCATTAATTACACTAGCGAAACTGTCTTGTACTTACCTGAATGCTCACCATTCCCAGTACGGGCTGCCACTTGCCCCTTGCCACCGACCAGTGGGACAAACGACACGTACTCTTCAGAAGTTCATGAAGCAGCTTCCGCTTTATTCGGATAACACCCTCAATATATAAGCAGTCTCATGCATATGCAATTGTAACCAGATATGTCCATCCAATCCTATTAAAGGTCAAGAGATCAAGAGCTCAAGCATACATGTAAGATATATCTGTCCACGCGCGAGGCGACTGAACTAATTATCACACAGCCAATGGTAAACGCTTCCTGTTTTTCTCAAGGCGCATTCAGCATGCCCTTTGGCTCTCTGCAAGTCACCATCTTTGGATGCATGTGGCGTAACCCTGGGCCCCAGGTCTCACCTGCCACACTCAAGAAGGCAGGAAATAGAAAGTGCTAGTTTAAATAGAACAGATAACATGCCAAGAGTTTTCACAAGACAGAGGACTTTGGGTTGCAGGGATCCATAGAGTTTCATGACTCTGTTGAGAGCCGGGTGATATCTGTGCTGCTAACTGTCTCAATCACCCAGATGCAGGCAATACAGGACAAACAGAACTGCTGGGCCCCTGTGCTTACCAAGGTTGTTAAGAGATATTTGTCTGAGGAATATGCAGTTGCCTGGAGACCTTATCTGTCAAGGATGGGGGGGGCTTAGCCCCAACTCATCTCCTGCATAGTTCACCCCTTCCCTCCTCCCTTCTTCCACTAGGACCGTTCAGTTCTGGCGGGACCCAATGAGAATCAAATAGATTGGCAGGACCCAAGCAGAGGAGGACTAATGTTTAGCTGTTCAAATGTTAACCAATTAAAAGAACACTGTAAAACTGCTTCCCTTTCATTATAAAAACCCTGCTAACGAGGGCTCGGGGCCTCTTAGCATCACCAGTTTTTGAGGATGCAGAGGACCAGGTTTGAGCTTGCTAATAAATGACTCTTTGTTGCTTGCATTGATCGTGGTCTCTGGTGGTCTTTACGGGGTCTCGAGCCTTTGGGCACAACATATGAGGGCTCGCCCGGGATGCCCCAAGCCCACGCAGACACCTGATCATAGAGTCATAAATGACACCTTCGGCCGGTGAGTAAGGCATTGCCGTATGTTTTCTGGTCTGGATTGCCTGCAGGTTCTGGTTCTGGGCTGGCAAAGTCCTGGTGGATGTGCTATAGGATCCCAGCAGGGTCTCAGGAGACGTCCCCTAGACCTGTCGGGTCACTCTGTCACATCTGGGTGACTCTTTGCCACATCTGGACAGCTTTTGTGCTGCATCTGGGTGACTCTATCACATCTGGGTGACTCTTTGTCACATCTGGGAAGCCTTTGTGTTGCATCTGGGCAGCTTTTGTGTTGCATCTGGGTGACTCTTTCTCACAATCGGAAATTTTTTTTGTTGACAAAATACCAGCTAGCCAATTTCTGATTTAGCACGCTATATGTCTGTCTGTCTGTGTATTGTACCATATGGTCATTACTCTTGTCTCATATTAAATTTTTCATTGTGCTAATTCGATCTTAGGCTTAGGGATACTCATTGCAGGGTACTTTACAGTCCTTCTCCTTGTTCCTGAGAGATTTGTTTACTCCAATCCCCCTAGACAGAGAGCTCAGCAGCTCCATTCCTCAAAAGTAGTAAGAAATAATGTTTTGTGATTTTCTGCATTCAAACCTAACCTGATTTCTCAACCAGGAAGAAAAAGGGTAAAAAGTCCTAGGTGATCCCCCCTCCCCCCTGCCTGGCCTTGCTGAAGCCTGCATTGGAATGTAAACTGCAGCAGTCTCAGTGGGAAAGGGGGGTGACCTGAAGAAAAGAAAAGAAAAAAAAAAAAGGTGTCCATTTTAAACTCCTGGGCTGCTACACAGAACTACCTCATTTTCTAGGATTCTTGTTTTGTTTTGTTTTTCTTTAATGCTGTATTTTTGAGCTCATAATTTTGATCCTGCATACCTAGGTTAATGATTTTTTTTCTTTTTGATCAGTTCTATTTTTTATTCAACTAGAGTTTTTGAACATCTGTTACATTGCAATGGAGATTCACCTATAAAGTTACAAGGCCTTTGATTTTGTATTATTTGTATGTCATGCTAATGTCATGTTTTGTCTGTATCAAAACTGAGTGCTCCTAAAATTAAAATTTAAAAATGGATCCAAATACTTTTATTCATGTGATTTAAAAGGGTTTGATTTAAATTGGGTAAACTAATAAAAGTAAAATGTCTTTAGAAATAACTCGCAAGTCTCTAGGTGGTCAAACTAATGGAATGTTGATGTTAAACAATGTCTAATATCAATTGTTTCTAGGACTTTTCTTCAACAGGAAAGAGACAGCAAATAGTGTTCAGAACACTTGTCTGATATCTTGGTTTTTACAGAATAAGTGAATTAGAGTTAACATGTATGGGATTACTCAAATGTGTTTGTTGGTGACATCTGATTAATTTGCAAAGTTAAAATGCTAATTGTTAAATGACATCAAGTACTTTTAACTCCTTAAATTCCATGGAGTAACATACTTAAACATTATTGGTGGTTTCATAGATTGGTAAATTAAAAAGTGTTTAAAATCGCTTTGTGTCATTACTAAAAACAAGGTTATTAAGAGTTATGTTCTAACAGGTAAAACCCCAACCTGGAGGGTGAGCATTCCATCTGCTCCCTTACCACTTCCCCCTGCTCCTCCTCCAGTTCTGCAAAGCTCCAAGGAGCTCTTAGATTTGGATTTAGAGTTACCATCTCCCCTTTCACTGTGTTTCAGTTATAGTACTATAAACCACAAAGTATTTTATCTTGTTAAAATAGAGTGATTTATCTAAATTCAGAAATTTCATAAGAGTTGTTTCAGAATGTGGACAAAAAGGGGTCAACAGATAGGAAAGAGAAAATAAAAGGTTCTGGGTTTGGAAATATATTTAATAAAAAGGAAAAGAAAATGTTTCTGGGTAAGAAAGTGCCTGTGTGATGGAATACATGAGGGTCTAAGTAAGTGCTAAGAAAGTCTGTGTGTAAGTAAAGGGCAAGTTTCAACAAGTCTGTGTGTAACTAAGTTGGTTGTATGTATGTGAGACAGCTAAAGCTATTTAAGATTTTTCCTAAGGTGAAATACTAATGTTCTGATATAAGCCAAAGTTTAATCTATATGGTAAAATGACATGGTAAAATAACAAGGATTTCTTAGAAACACTAATTTACTCTTAACTTTGTGTCTATTAAGTTTTATTCTTTAAAACAATTAGTCTTAAAAATTGGGGTTTATACAATTATGGTTAAACAACTGTTAAGAGTATTGTACTATGTTACAGAGTCTAAATTTTTCTTTAAAAACTGCATTTAGTAAGATTAAAGTGTCAAGGTAATTGTGAAATGGTCACTCCTTGTATATTAAATTTATTCATATTTTCCAGGTATACAAGTTTTTAAAGCAGGAAATTTGTCAAGCTGCTATTCTCCAGAATAAACTTATCTGTGCTGGTAATATTAAAGAGTACATTTTATTGGGGATTTATTTCTATCATTTAATGTTCTATTATGGGACATGTTATCAGTAAGGTATATGTAAAATTGGTTACTTATTTCACTGAGATAAAAATTTAAATGTAAATGTATATCTAAGAGTTAGTGACAGCCTGATTTGTTTAAAGGTTCATATCATAGAAGGTGAAAGCATTTTGCTACACAAAAGAAAAGTTAAAAGCTCTCTCAGCCTTTCTTTGATTGATTCCTGTTTTGGATATAATGTCAGACTGTGTTAACTAATGTTCATATGGACTCAGGAATCAATATATGTAAATTTCTTAAAATGACATTTAAGAAAGAGTGTAATGCGCAATAGCAAAAATGGAACAACAATGACTGAGATTGGGGTCCCTGACTTCATGACTGTAGCATGCCTGGTGCCTGGGAGTGTTCCTGTGTAGGAGCACAAGATGCCTAACTGCTGTGGCAGTAGCCTCCCTGGGGAGGCTCTGTACAGGAGTCCTATCAGCTCTTACATTGATCTCAGGCACACAGCTCTTGGGCAGAAAGAAATTGTTTTGCTAGGTAACCAGTGTTTCATCAGTTCCCTTCTCTAGTTCCTGCCCACCTTACAGTAACTTTGGACAGTGGACTTCTTTGAGAGCTACACAGAGTTCCTAACATTGCACTTTGCAGTTGTGGAAAAAAGTTATGTAGATGTTCTAGTCTCTGTAACTCTCCTGAAAACAAAGAATAATGCTTACATAGTCTTTAACCTAATAATAAGACATGTATAAAGATTGCTAACATAACTCTTTAGGTCTGCATTTCCATCAGAGAACAGAGCTCCATCTGATCTCAGCTTAATTTTCAAAATCTGTGTTTATAAACCTTTATTTTCTAATACTCCTTTGACCCCCACTGAACTTGAAAATTTGGTCATGCTGGTCATGGCAAAGGGGCAAAAATTAGCTTTAGGATTAGAACATTTTACTTAAGACTTGTGAAGAGTCCTGCCTTACCTGAGATAAGGCTCTGCCTCACCCTGCTACATGTTAGAATGACTCCAAAGTAAGCCAGACTTTAACTCATTTAAAGTTGTGCTCAAAAGTTTGATGGTTGTTGTAAAGATTGCTGTGATCTCAGAGTATATAATGTAGAACTCAGCCAAAATTCAAGATAACTATTATAAAGTTAATATGTTTTTACTCTTGCTAATTTCATTTTGTAAAACTGTTGCCTGTTACTGTTTTGCAGAAGTAGCTGCTTCCAGAATATACAACCTAGGTAACTTGTGATAATAGGCCATCACCTTCAAAACAGATAGTATGTGGTAGTACTTTAATAAAAAAGTAAATGAATGTAAAGTTATGGACATTAAAGTTAAAGCCCAGTACTCTTACTTTATGACTGGTGAGACTGGCTTGCTGGATGATTAAGATCAAACTTAGAAATTGGAATTACATATAGAGGCCAAGAGAAAAAAACAAACAAACAAACAGTATCTTTCCCTCAAAGTCAGCCTGAACCCAGGGAATAAGAACTTCTCTAAGGAGCGCTGCAACTCTGGGTCACACAACCTCCTGATAAAGGAGATTGTTGAGACTAGAGGATGAAAATCACTCAGTGCATCTGCTGCAGAGGAGGGTCATGGAAAAAGGGAGACACCCCTAATGCTTTCAAGGAAAGCCACCTCATGGAGAAGACACTGCCTAACCAATGGCACTAATGGAGTTAAGAAGCTGCTCTTAAGTTCTCTATGAGTGACCCCCGTGGAAACTCAGCTGACTCTTTAACAAGACAGGAACCAGGTCAATTTGACCAGATTGATCTTGGACACCCAGCAAAACAGTTAAAACCAAAATATAGCCATTCTTGGGCATTTAGAAGAAATAATAGTTAAAAGTAACTTAAGATGTACACTTGTGTTAACCCACTAAAATTAAGAGTGGAAGCTACAAAAGAAAGATTCTTAGGCAAATGTGCCTGATAACTATCAAGGGAAACTGCCAGAGTCAGAAGATTTTAGTCAGTTTAAGGCCTACAGTCACAGGTAGGCTTTATCTATGTTTGCTAGTATGATTATCTAGCCCTAAGTAACAGAAATATAGAGATCTCTACTTAACACAGGCTATACCAATAAAGGGATATTGTATAAAAATCAGATGACATTAAGTAGCTTAACTATATTTTCTGGGGACCTCAATGACATTAAGAGTTAAATATTGTGTTTACATTCCTGATAACCTGAACAATGTTAAAGTCCCCAAATAAAGACCTTGTCCCCTCCAGCCTTTGCTAGGCCTTGTTATGGGAACAACTTCTCAGTTCTTCCACCCCCTGGTGAGGAATTATTGACTTCTCTCATCTTTATGATATTCATTGGCATGTTCCAGATTCCGCAACATTTATATTGTATCAATCTCATTTCATTACTCATGTCTTTTTGTTCTTCTCTCATAGAAGCACCCAACCCCAGATGCCTTACAGCCTGCTTTTCCCCAACCAGACTTCTACCTTGGACTCCTCGGTTGACCCGATTTCTAAAAAGGGAACTCCAAACTGCTTGCCCCACACTGCCCACTTCCAGCTCGAAGAAGCCATATTGGTCATTGCCCATTTTCCCTACAGCAGTGAAGGAGTTCCTAGTGTTAGAGGGGTAAATGAAGTAAGAATTGGGGACAGGCATTTAGTATAGAAATATGGGATCGGGTCAAATTGAGGAAATGAAGGCCATGAAGGCCATCTGCCTCTGGAAGTTGGAGACTGCCCCTGGGAGAATAAAATGTTAAGGATCTCCTAAGATCATTAATTACCAAATTTACCTGCGTTTAAAGACTGTAAGCAAGGAGGTCTATGTGCAGCCCTGGGAGAAGAATATTGGTTTTATGCTAATCATTCTGGAGTAGTGAGGGAATCCATGGCAAAAATCAGAGAAGGACTAACAAACAGAAAGAAAGAATCGGAAGCTAGTCAGAGCAGGTTTGAATCCTGGTTCAATTTTTCCCCCTGGTTAACTACTCTGGTGTCCGCTATAGTGGTACCCCTAATATTGTTGCTACTAGCTTTAATTATAGGACCTTGTATAATCGATAAGTTAATTGCTTTTGTTAAAGATAGAATAAATGCAGTACAGCTAATGGTGCTAAAGGCCCAATATCAGCCCATTAAGCAGCAAGAATTAAAACAATAGAGACCCAAGACTGGCTCTCTAAATGTTCTTGGAAAGGGGGGAATGTTGAGAGCAGGGTGATATCTGTGCTGCTAACTGTCTCAATCACCCAGATGCAGGCAATACAGGACAAACAGAACTGCTGGGCCCCTGTGCTTACCAAGGTTGTTAAGAGATATTTGTCTGAGGAATATGCGGTTGCCTGGAGACCTTATCTGTCAAGGATGGGGGGGGCTTAGCCCCAACTCATCTCCTGCATAGTTCACCCCTTCCCTCCTCCCTTCTTCCACTAGGACCGTTCAGTTCTGGCGGGACCCAATGAGAATCAAATAGATTGGCAGGACCCAAGCAGAGGAGGACTAATGTTTAGCTGTTCAAATGTTAACCAATTAAAAGAACACTGTAAAACTGCTTCCCTTTCATTATAAAAACCCTGCTAATGAGGGCTCGGGGCCTCTTAGCATCACCAGTTTTTGAGGATGCAGAGGACCAGGTTTGAGCTTGCTAATAAATGACTCTTTGTTGCTTGCATTGATTGTGGTCTCTGGTGGTCTTTGCGGGGTCTCAAGTCTTTGGGCACAACAACTCTGATTTTGAAGAACATGTGTGGAAAGACCTGGGAAAATAGTCCATAGTCCAGAAAGGAAAAACAGAGTGGGGTGTTCATGGCTTTCATGAGGACAAGTCCATCACTGGGTGTGGGGTGAGCTCAGCCTCATGGATGTGTTGGTTCAAAGAAGCCAGGATGAGAATAGCCTGTGTGTGTGTGTGTGTGTGTGTGTGTGTGTGTGTGTGTGTGTTAGAGAAGTGAGGGCTGGGGTGCACCATCAGGGGAAGGGAGTGACATTTTGGAGTGCTGAGTCCCAGGCCCAAGAGTACCCCTTGAGCTGTAATCATTGACCTGACTACAGTGTGTTGGATGTGGGAGAGGTTGAATGTGAAGCTAACAGGTAATTATGACACAAGTACTTTGGCTAAAAATTTTATTAATGTTTTTTGCAGAAACTGGCTTATATTAAGAAGCACAAAAATTAATTCAAATGCAAAGTACATGTAGATTCCTTTTTGGGTCAAAAAATTACAAATTCAAAGAAGTTGTAACTGCCACCAGAGGGCATTCAGTTTATGCAGTCTCTTGTGGCCATTAGGAAAACTAAGGAAAAGATCTGAGAAGTCCTGACATTCTTGACTAATTTAATTTTCCCAGTAACTTTATGAAGGTGATATTATGATGTCCACAGGTGAGAAAACAGGCCCAGCAAAGGTGTAACATACTCAAAGTTACACAACTAACAAGCAGCAGAATCAAAATTTGATCCAGGATCTGTGCATAAATTCCAAATCCTTCCTACAAGAGCTTGTTGATTTGATAAATGAGGTGGTACCGGTAGAAGAAATGTTCAAGAGGTAGGTTGGTGCTAACATGGAAGATCCTGAGTGCCAGGCTGAAAGAAGGGTCACATGCAAAATGGTCATGGCCCACAAGGGTTAGACCCAGAAGAGTTGAAGTCTCCTCGGGGTCACCTGTTATCCCCAAGATAGTGTGACCCGATTCCAGCACTGGTATTGTTCTTAAGGCCAAAGAAGGAAAGAGATCTCCTCTATTTGTTTTCTACAGAATCACAGACCAGCCCATTCTTGAACTGAATGCTGAGAAAGCATGAAGTCACCTGTAACTTCTTCCAAGGTGTCTTTTCCATGACGAGGAGACATTCCATAGTCCACATAACAGGAGAGAACAGTATTATTGGGTCTGAAGGAAAATTAATGGTGAGTGGGAATCTCTTGGGGCAGTTGCAATTTTCTAGATATTATTTTCCACTTGGAGGTCAGTGAGACAAAACGTTGTGTTGACAGGAAAGTCAAGAGATTGATGTTTTCCTAATAGGGAAAAGACCTCTGAAAAGAGCCCCCAGTGGTAACTTTGTGCAAATACAAAGTCAAGAGTTATTTGTGGCTAGGGATAAATTGCATGCTGCTCTTTTTACTAGGTGATAGTTGCTATCATTTGCAATTGAATGCGATTATTTTCTTTCTTTTCTTTTTCTTTCTTTAGGATGTGCTGAGAGGGTTTACTGAGAACCCAGCCAACATCTTGGAGATCCTCAGGCCACCTCAAGTACTGCTGCTTCTGTATAAATCCTCTGATTGACTGGTGTTTCATCAGCTGGTACTGGGACAGTGACCCAACCACCACCACGATGAGGACACTACTGAGGTCAGAGAGGCACCTGCTTTGGACATAACTGAAGGCTTCCAGGCACCACCCATCCCTAAGGAAGTGTCTGCTCACAAGACAGATGATCTTTCTGCTGTTCCAGATGGCAGCCTGGATGGTGGCGATGTGGTTTTCCCCTGGGAAAAAGTATTTTTCTTCAAAGCACAGGTGAAATCTATTTTGGTCACTGTATTGAGTGTCCAGGTGTTTTAGCAAAGCATTCTGTACCCACTCAAAGTCTTTGCTACTGAAGCAAAAGTAGGCATCATATCAGTATCTATCAGGTTCTATTCCCTGTGGATGGTCATTGCACAGCAGTCTCTGGGCTGCCTTATAACAGATGAAACAAAATCCCTGAAACTTTGTGACTATGAGAATGGTCATGAGGAACATAGTCAAAGTGACAGTTAGTAAGATAAAAAGGGAAAACTTTAGGGACTTTAAGACTTCCTCTTCATCACAGTCCTCCATGGAAATGGAGTAGAGGGAAACCCCCAAGAATGAGTTAGGATACATGCAGTTTATATCTGTAGGAGATCCCAATAGAGTGACATTGGTTTGATTGAGCCAACTTATAAAAGTGCTGAGTTCACACTCACAAATGAATTCCTTATGGGTTATGTCCAAGAAGTTAAGTAATGCAAATACACCAGGATCAGGAGATAGAAGATGGTTTCTGGATATATCCAGGACCTCTTAACTAGCAGGTAAACTACCATGAGAAAGAATGGTGAGCCTGTTGGAGTTGAGTCCCCTCAATGTAGTCAGATTGCTAAGTACTCCAGGGGGAAGGACATTAGGATAGTTATTATTCATATATATAACCTGGAGATGGGAGAGTCCCTTAAAAACATCCCAGAAGAACCCAGTTTCTCAGGCAAGTTGCAACATATTTTCTTCAAGAGGTGTTTTTAAGTTGTGATTACCCAGAGGGGCGTGATTTGGGTTACAAGAGGAAAGGCAATTTGATTTAAAATGAGTTTGGAGCTGAGATACCTGGAGAAGGCGGTAGAGGTCAGCCAGATTTTCTAGCCTATTCTCTGATAAGTAAATGTAGTTGACTTTAAAGTTAATATTTGGCAAAGTCACCAGTTTATTGCCACCTAAGAGGATAGTAAGTTTGGAATAAGAGAAATGGTTTTAAGAGCATTATCCTGGAGCATTCTTTTAGGAATCTGAATGTTTGGTCCTGAATTATTCAAAGTGATTCTTTTGGAGATCAACTTAGGCTACACTATGTAGCCCATCAAAATTGGAATTATAAAGTTTCCCAAGAAGGTTACATGATATATTGAGTATTTGGAGGCTCTCAAGTCCATAAAATGCTTTGTCTGCAATCCTGTTTACCTTGTTGTAGGCAAGGTTCAGAAGTTTCAACCCCTTTAGTGTCTTAAAGAGTTGGGGGTTCAAGGAGAAGATATACCCATGTGAAAGATCCAGGCATACCACTGAGCTGTCCAGGCCAGAGAATGTGTTCTCGTCAGGATCTTTGATGTTTTGGAAGCCAAACCCAGAACCCATAATATGGTAGGTGAGAATCAAAGAGGAAGTCTGGCTTTCCCCTGATGACATTGCTGAAGTTTCCTGTGATAGCCACGGTCCAGCCGTTTTCAGAAACATCAAGGGTTTCCAGTCGCATATTTCTGAATGGATGCATGCATTTCTCCTAGTCCACTGAGACTCCCTTGTACATGTTAGTAGCTTTGAGTCTGAAAAGAGAGAGCATTTTTCCTTGAAGTGGCTTGAGCTCATCTTCACATAAGATGGATATTTGGTTGAAGGAAAAATCTAGGGACTTCAAGGAATTCAGTTTCTGAAATGAAGAATGAAGGTAAAGGCTACCAATTTGATTGTAGGATAGGTCTAAGTGAATGAAAGAAATCAAATTTCTGATATAACCATCTCTTAATAGAGCATCAGAGAGCCCACAGGCAAACAGTCTCAGTTCAAGCAGATGGAACAGTCCCTGGAAAGCAACCTGGATGCAAGAAGTCGATCTGATTTTTACCCAGATCCAAGATCCTAAGATTGGGCAGGTTTCTGAAGGCCTCTTTGTCCACTGTCAAGGGAGTAAACTGGCCCCCGATTTCTAGCAGTTGGAGCTGCTCCAGGCAGGGGAATGAGGTGGTCATGATGGTTCTGATGTAGTTGAAGCTTAGTAGGAGCTTCTCTGTGGTGTTGAGGACCCAGGGAAACTTGGTGAGATTTCAGAAATGAAAAAAGCCCATCTGACCATCAAAGGAGCAGGAAGAAATTCCAAACACAGGACCGGCCATGAGCACCACTCCTAAGAGAAGGTCAAGGCGATCTGCCATGGTCCTGTGGGGGAAAGGAGAATGAAAACACAGCAACTCAGCTTGAGGCACTGTACAGGATCCTCAGAAATTGGGGGTCCCCTCCAGGATGTGCCTGCTCTGGTGGACTCCCTTTGCTCATGTGACACCAGAATGTGGCTGTGGTTGGTACTGGCTGCTGTGGATGAAGCTGTTCTGTCTGTCTTTCTGTCAGACACTTAGTACTGCATTCTCTCCATACGAGGGAATGTTCTAGATATTGACCTGGGCTGGGATGTAGCTCAGAGGTGCCGCACTTGCCTTGCAGGTGCAAAACCCTGAGTTAGATCCCCAACATTACAAAACAAAGGAACAGAAACTAATTTCACCTGGTCTTTTTAATAACTGTCTGTTAATTTATCTGTCCATTCATTCACTCATTCATTCAAGATTTGCTGAGTGAAGTTGGAGAAAAGTTGTTTCACTTCAGCCAGAGAATAGTCCATTTCTAGCCCACAAAATGTTCAGCTGATGAGTGGAAAATAAATCCCCTTACCTTTCCACCCTCACCTGTCTTGGCCTCTAGCCCATCTCATGATCTGAGCTGATTCCATACACAGCACATCTCATCATACAGACATTGGGTATTTATGATTTGGATATGAGGTGTCCTCCCAAAGCTCCTGGATTAATATTCAGAGGTGCAATGATTAGATTTTGAGAACTATGATCAAATAGGTCCATCCTAATGTGAATGGGCTGATTGGGTAGCAGCTGTAGGCAGGTGGGGTGTGGCTGGAGGAGGTGGGTTACTGGTGGCATGCCCTGGAAGGGTTCATCTCTTCTGTGGCCCAGTCCTCTTTTTCTCTTCTCCTCTCTCTGTTTCCCAGTCACCATATCCTGAGAAGCTTCTCTTCATCACACCCTTCTGCCATGATGTCTTGGACCCAGAGCAATGGAGTCCGTTCGCCATGGATAAAACCTCTGAAACCATGAACCACAATAAAACTTTCCCTCTCTAAGTTGCTTTGTCAGGTGTTTTGGTCACAGAGATGAAAAGCTAACAGAGTTACTTTACATCATCTCCACAAAGAATCAGATCTGGTCAGTTTAATAAAGATTATAAATAAGATTAAAAAGCATCTACTGCATGTTTAGCTTTTTTTTTTTTTTTTTTTTTTTTTGCAGTGCTGGGGATTGAACCGAGGGCCTTCTGCTTGCAAGGCAAGCACTCTATCAACTGAGCTATATCCCCAGCCCTCATGGTTAGCTTTTGTGTGACTCTGTGAGCATCCAACAATAAATAAAACCCAGTCCAGTTGTTGAAGTCCACAGGAGGTGTTCTCCATCTGTCTGAGTTGGGCGTTTGCTTAGCCCATGCAGCAATGGCAAAAGGTGCTCAGTCATGTCTGGCTTATGTTCCCTTTATCATGCTGGGTGCTATGAGAGGCACAGAGAAACTTCATAAGGCTCCTCCATCTTTGGTGCCTGGAACACATTCAATTTGCTTCAGTGTAACAAAAGCCCTGTGATGGAGGCTGCTATGGTTTGGAAGTGTTAACATCTTTGTTATCAGCCTGCGGTGCAACTGGGAGGCAGTGGAAACTTTAAGAGGTAGAGTCTAGCAGGAGGAAGTTAGGTCAGGGGGGCATGCCTTTGAAAAGGACAGTGGGACCCTGGTCCCTTCTTCTGCCCCTTCTTCTTGCTTCCTGATCACCAGTAGGTGAGCAGCCTCCTCTGCCATGTGTTCCCTACCATTTCGTACTATGCTACCACATGCCCAGAGAAACAGGGCCAAGAGATCATGGACTAAATTCTCTGAAATTGAATCAAAACAAACCTTTCATCTCTGTAAGTTGTTTACTCAGGTGTTTTGTCACCATGATGAAAAGTTGACTAATACATCAGCAAAGAGTTATGCATTCAGAGGGCAGAAGAATGAAGGGGAATGAAAATAAAGAAATAGGAAGGAAGGAAAGTTTGTAAAGAGCAGAAATTCCACAAAATACCATCAAGGGCAATAGTTTTGACTTTAGAATAGATTAAACCCAGAACAGTCATGGAGCTGGAGTTGGGCACTGGACCCAGCTCTCATGAGGTTTTGCTTCCTGTTGAGGATGATTTCAAAGTATCTGTGAAGCTGTGGCACAAAAAATACAGTAGAGCAGAATTAGGTCTTCGAGGCATTTAATGGTTATTAGGAGAAATTTGGTGAGAATGTTTATCATCATTCTTAATTTTTCTGCCATCTCAGTAAGTAGCTAGATTATTTTCACCCAGAGGCTCAGGATGACAACAGCAGAATCACCCTCATTCTCTTGAATATCACCCCACATTCAATTCATCTGCAAATTCTGTGTGTTCCTCCTCCTAAGCCTATCCACTGCTCTATTCCAAGCCACTGCCATCTGTTGTCTGGGCCAAACTGGTTACTAAAACCAGGAATTCTTTGAAACCTACTTATTCTTTCCACCTACACAATTTGTGATTTTTTTCTTTTGCAGGTGATCAGATTGAGTAATAGAAATAAACTAGTCCTTTTCTTCCTTCCTTCCTTCCTTCCTTCCTTCCTTCCTTCTTCCTTCCTTCCTTCCTTCTTTCCTTCCTTTCTCCCTCCCTCCCTCCTTCTCTCCCTCCCCCCTCTCTGTTTTTCTTTCTTTCTTTTTGCCAGGGATTGAATCCTGAGGAGTTTAACCACTGAGGTTCCAGTTCTTTTTATTTTTTATTCTGAGATAGGGTCTTGCTAAGTTGCTTAGGGCCTCGCTAAGTTGCTGAGGCTGCATTTGAACTTGTGATCCTCCTGTCTCAGCCTCCCAAGCTACTGGGATTACAGGGGTGAGCCACCATACCTGAGTGCCTTAGTCATTTCTTAATGAGTTTCCTGTGGCTTTGAGTGGGAGCTAATGATCTTATATTTATAGATAATACACAAAATGGAAAATGGAATAAAAGTTCCAAGTGATATTAATAGTCAATATGATGAATTATTGAAAGAAAATAGAAAGCTATCAGAGCAGATAAGGGTGCAGCAGAACCCCTGAAGGAAGACACCATCCTGTCTCCCTTAATGGTTTGGGACCATTCTTCTCAGGCATAATGGGAGTTTCCATTGTCTTTCCACTGTACCTGACATCTTCAATTATATACTTATCATTTATATCCTATATATTTTCCAAAAGCATCAATAATATCAAATATAAATCATGATTATTAAAGCAGGACTAAAAAGTGCAGACCAGCATCTACAGAAAAAGAGATGGATGTGCCAAGGGACAAGATGAAAGGCAGGTACTTCAAGGGACCCCTAAATCCAGCTCCAAGTGTCCTGGTGTGCACTTGTTGGGGCTCTGATTCTAAAAGCTGATAGAGTCTCAGAAGGCAGATAAAGGTATGTGGTAGGAAGCATGATCCCTTATGCAGTGGTACCCAGGGTGAAGATTCTGATGATGCATTTCAGAGGAGACAAAAATAAGGGGAAATCAGGCTTAATGGCCCAAGGACAAAAATAAATGATCATGGAAAAATCATATTTAGATGGAGTTTTATGTAAGCTTTTTCACATCCTCTGGTATGAAGTGGATTCTAGCAGAACCTTCAAGGCACATAAGATTGTCAGTCTCATTGCCCACATCTACATCTGTGGTCAGCTACAGCACTCAGGCACACTGTCCAGCAGGAGATGATAGGTCGTAATTCTCAATGTTTTGAGGTCATGGACCCCTCTGTGAATCTTCCGACAGCTTTGAGTCCTTGCCCTCCAAAATTGGGCATTTGCATCACAAACCAAATTTTGCACCCAGGTTTAGATAATTCACCGATCTCCAAGGCCTACCCATTTCAATGTTACATTGATAACCTTTAATATATATACAAATAACCACCATGGCTTATTTTCCAGAACAGGTTGGGAAAAAAGTTTCCTGGAAAGGGCAAGATGGTAAATATTTTAGGCTATGCAGTCCAAACACAGACCACAGTTTCTCATCTCTTCCAGAAGTTTTCTTCTCTTCCAGAAGAAAATAGGACAGAACCTTTGATTTCACAAATGAGGATTTTAAGTGACTTAAGATAAACATGTTCTGATGTTGAACTACTGGTATTTGCAGAAATGAACCAGCATAGTCCCCAAGTTGCTGAAAGTTTTTAGCTGCTGCTTTATCCAAACATCAGAATGAATCCTTATCTTATGTCACCAGACAAGAAATCCCTACAGAGACACAGCAATGAGAACACCAGCTCAGGATGTCAGAGTCAAACTTTTAGTTTTGCTTTATGGATGACTCAAAGCATATAAACATATGAACCAAACTAGGTGAATGACCTTGAATCTGTGGTGATAATGAGTGAAAGAAAACATATATTTCCAGACACCAAATTTTCAAAGCCATACTAGGACAGCTAAAATTAAAGCTATTAAGTAAGGTGGATAAAACCAGCTGAACAAGTATTTTAAAGAAAATTGTTTGAGCTTATGTTGTATTGTAAAAATTTCATGCATTCTTATTTCCTTATGAAGTACAGAAAGGCATGAAATAACTACATAGTTGCCTCTGAAGCAGATCTCTATGGGTCCAATGGCCAAACAGTGGGCAGAAGAGTCAGGTGAACTGAACTGAGGTGTCTGGAGAGGTAGTTTGTGCAGACAAAAGTAGGAAGAAGGGTCACAGAGCAGATGTTCTAGAATGGGAGCCAGAAGCTAAAATGAGTGGAAGCAAATTTCAACTGAGCACGATACAGGGCAGATCTAATCTGAAGTGAGAACAAGACAGCAAAGTTGGTTAAGATCCAGTCAGACTTCAGATGAGAGTTCAAGAGTAGAATCCACACAGCAAGAGAGAGAGAGAGAGACAGGGTGGGGGATTGACTCAGCCAGAGAGGCTTCACCAATGTGGACATAACAGAATTCAAAAGGTACCAAGGAAACCTGAAACCCAAAACTCTAAGTGAGTTGAATCTGGAAGGGAGCAAGATGGGTGGGAGCAGGTGGGGCAGGGCCCAGAAGTAGCCTGGGAGCTGTGGCTACTTGCTTCTCCCCAGTTCATGTGGTGGGCACCATAGAGCAGGAAGAGCTTTCTACCCATCAGAGTAGTGTGCCATCTAGTGGTTCTCTAGAGTAGAGACAGACATCATTATCCTATGTACATATATGATTACATGAATGGTATGAATTTATATTGTGCACAACCATAGAAATGAAAAGATGTACCCCATTTATTACAATGAATCAAAATGCAGTCTTTAAAAATAAAAACTTATTAATAAATTTTTTTGAAGCTGGGATTCAAATTTGGAGTTTAAGCATGTTAAACATGTGCTGTACCACAGAACTACACCACTTAACCTGTAGGAGGTTTCTAGAATGGACAAATTCTGACATACAGAAAGTGGAGTAGGTTTCCAGGGGCTGGCAGGAGGGGAGAATGGGCTGTGATTGTTTAATAGGCACAGAGTTTTAATTTGGGACCATGAACAAGTTGAAAGACGGTGGTGGGTGTACTTAGTGCCACTGAAAACTTCAAAATGATTAAAATGATAACGTCTAGGTTCTACATATTTCCCACAATTAAAAAAAATTAAGCCAAACCCACTACTGATGCCAAGCCTGATACCAAGCCTGCCTCCTGGGTATTTAGGTTCCTTGGGCCTGGTGGGGCCTGAAAGTTGCACTTTACAGCCATGTCCCAGGTACTCGGAGGCAAGCAGTTCTCAGGCCACACTTTGAGAAGGCACTATCTGAAGGGTCCCCTTCATCTCAGAAACCCCATGATTCTTGAGAGAAAGAAGGGCTGATAGGAAATTCAGAGGGTTGTTGTGCATCGGATTTAGGTTACTAAGGGTGGGTTAATGCATATCTAGGGTTTTGAGGGGAGAAAACAGGAACGGCACAATCAATGCAGGCCTCAAGGTTCCTGCCAGCCACTGTTAATTAAGATGATAAGACCAGAGAAGGGTCAGTATCTCTTTCAATTGAAGTGAGTCCATTTCTGTTTCATCCCAGCCATTGGTGGAGCAGGTTCCCTTTCTTGACTTCATTGCTTGGACAACAGAGCTGCTCGCCTAAGCTTCCTGAGTTATGGACCATGGTGCACAAGCAGCAAATACACAAGCCTACATTTTGGGGGTGCCCTGCTCCCTGGACACCACAGTTGACCTGGAGATGCCTCAGTGCAAGCCAGAGGTGTTCCTATGCTCATTTAATCCTCGATCCCTAACAAGTAATACCAGGAATAGGATCCCTGGCAGGGCCCGTGTTCTGAACGGATTCCAGGCTGGTGGTGATCATGTGACAAGCTGCAGAGAAATGTTCCTCCTGGCAGGTGCCAGGTCAACCTGGGGCCCCATTGGAGCACCAAGCCTGGTGGACTCACTATCTGAGAAAGACACTTTGTGGTAGATTTCCAAATGGGGACCTGAGAGAGTTTCTGCAAAGTTTACAGAGTAATGAAAATACTGGACTAATTCCTAAGGTGGGTATGGAATGTAGGTTTAACCTTGAGAAAACTGAAGGGCAGGGGACCAGGGGAAGTCTCAGAGGACAAATACATTCTCTAGATGCATCCTAATAAAGCATCCCACTGAACAAGCCAACAGATAGCTTGGAACAAGTCCAAAACCTCATTAGGGTCGCAGTCCCTCCAGCTCAGCATTCCGCCTCTGACCATAGTTCCATTAAAACAGATGGGGACTGTGTGCTCTCAGCCTCAGAATTTGCTCCCCAGGTACAATGCTAGCTCCTGTCACCATGGTTTTAAGGCTACATAAGTGATTTCATTTTCATTCAGCTCCATCTCTGTTTATTCTACAGGGACTCTTCCGAGGCTGAGTTATGTCAATCACTGGATACTGAGGATCCTTGCCCACTGGGAGCTTGTAGGCGCTACAGACTGTAGGATACTGATACCCAGAGTGTGTTCTCCCCACCAGCAGCAAGAGCATCTAGAGAGCAGCACGAACACTTGGGGTCCACCTGAATCAGAAGCCTTGGGATTGGGGCCTGGCAGTGTGTTTTATGGAACCCTTCTTGTGATTTTGACGCATGCTCATGTCTGCAGTCCACTGGGCTAGAGTCTGGAGGGAAGACGGAATTGTCAGTCATCCCTCTGTATCCTCCAGCTTCACATCAGTGGACTCCACCAACTGTAGACCAAAAATATTTGGGAAAAGAATGGCACCTGCACTGAACACATACAGATGTTTTTCTTAATGTCATCTCCTAAGTAATACAGTATAACAACTATTTACACAGCAGTTGCAATACATTAGGCATGATAATTAATCTGAGATTATTTAAAGTATATGGGAGGTGTGAGTAGGTTATACAAATACTACACCGTTTTATATAAGACACTTGGATCTGATAGGTTTGGCATCTGTGGGTGGTCCTGGAACCAATTTCCTGGGGATACTGAGTGAAGACTGAATGCTAATCACTGTAATATCATACAGTGGGATACTGTAGACTCCTCCACTATTGTAGACAACATTTTACAAATAAGGAAATTGAGGCCCAGAGAAATGAAGTAACTTACTTAAGACCACACAGCTCTGTCTGCTGTGCATCACTTCTATGTCAAACATCTTCCTTTGTGGCAGTGCAAGCTGTTTTGTGCAGTGGTCCTGCTTCAGCCCACCTCACAGTCATCATCTGCTAATCTTGTGGTCACTTCCCTTTAGTCACAAAACACTCTGACCCTGGCTCCCAGCAGGTCACCCTCTCTGGTCCTCAATGTCCATATGAAGGTCCATTTTATCTCTGGGTAATTTATTGCTGGCATGGTTCCCACTTTGAAATATCGAGTTCTCTCAACACAGGCTTCTCCTCTCAGCTCTCTCATGCCCTTATCTGAACCATGGCACCTTCCTGATGGCCTCAGAACTTCCCTGCATCTGGGTTCAGTAGTGCATGCCTGTAATCCCAGCAACTTGGGAAGCTGAAGCAGTAGGATCATGAGTTCAAAGCCAGCCTCAGCAACTCAGTGAGACCCTGTCTCAAAAAATAAGGGTTGGGAATGTGGCTCAGTGGTTAAGCCTGGGTCCAATCCTGGGTACAAAAACAAAAACAATTAAAAAAGAAACAACTGCCCTGGAACCTACACCTGGAGGCTGAGCTCTGCCAGTCCATGTCATGTGCGTTGGTGCCCTTACAGAAATGCAGCACTCAAGTGTGCCCTCAACACAACTTCACCAATCTCTTCTTTCTCTTACTCCTTCAGGAGCGCTTCCACCCGTTGCCCCTCCCAGAAGCAGCTGGCCTTGCTTCCTACTTCTAGCAGCCTAGGAAGGCCCAGCTCCTGCTCCTGATTGGGAGCGTGCTGCTGCCCTCTAGTGGCCACCCGTGTGGCTGACTGTGTTGGGACAGCAATGCCCGCTAGAGGGCTCTGTACCCGTACTGGGGCAGCACCCTGCAGCGCCACCTGGAGGGAAACTCAGTCAAGCAGGGGAGGCTGGGCCTCAGCATTGCACACTAAGGTTAAAGTGGTGAGAGAGGGCAGCTCACTCATGCAAACAACATTCCATGGCTGGGGACAGGCGACTTCGCACAAGCAAAATGCAAGCACGCTTCATACCGTCACTTAGACACATCACACGCCTGAGCAGAGGCAGTCCTTAGCATCTTCTGTGAACACCAAGGACGAACACAGCAGGGTGAAAGTCTGGCGACTGCCTACAGTTCTATAAACAGGACTCTGAGATCAGCACATTAGGTTTCTGGGTACTGGTGCACTCTCAGGAGAAGGGCTGATTTATTTACTGATGCTCGCTGGTCTCATTAGGCTCTGTTTGCATCTCTAAGTGTTTACGATGATTCTATAACACCAAGCATGACTATTAAGTCTAGCCCAGTGAGAAATGCCCCTTTTATGTTCAGTCTTTGTTCCACGAACACTGGGTGGGGTTGGGAGATATCATGAGAATCTCTGTCTATGCCGAATTCCCAGAGTTGCAGAAACTGAAAACCCTGTCAGGAGGAACGTGACCCTGCTGCAGGGAACATATGCAGTGCAGGGGTTCCCTGAGCTGCAGACCATTCACTAAATTTCTTCTAGAAATTCATCTACAACTGCCATCAAGCTCCTCAGCTGGTATTTAATGTCCCACCTGCGTCTCTGTTTGTAAATTAGAATTCTATTGCTTGTTCTGTTTGGTTCACTGCTGTCACTAGCACCCAGAAGGAACCATGTTGGCAAATATCTGCTGAATGAATGAATTTGCTTGTGTCCTGCCCTGGGGCCCCCCTTCCTCTTCCTGGACCTGCAGAAATGGTGCCCAGGTGCTGAGAGCTGTCTGATGGTTCTCTGGGTCCCCTGGATGGACTGATCTGGGCTCATGCACAGCAGCCCCATCTCGCTTGCTCTCTTCTCTCCTTCCTGGGTCATCACTCACTCCCCTCCGACAGTGAGGATTATACCAGTGAGTATTACCTGGTAGTACTATATTATCTGCTTTGGAGAGTAAGCTCCTTCCTTCCTTCTTCCCCTGAACACGCCCTGAAATGTCCTTTTCTGCATCTGTATCATTTCCCCTAATGCATAGCATGTAGACTCCGATGTTTCTGAATCCCTTTGAACTGGTCAAACACTGCCTCAAAATCATCATTGGTCACAGATCCTTGCTTCTGTCTTCAGTACATATATCCTCAAAATCTAATAAGGTGGCTTCCCTAAGTCCCCACAGGAAGAAGCTTCAAGGATGGCATCAAAGCAGTTGGCAACTAATTCTACAAATTTCACCTGAGTATCTCCAGCAGTGATTCTCCTGTCTTCCTATTCTGCTGCCTCTTCCTTGCTGCAAGGCCCCACTGTCTCCTCCTGGATTCCTAAAGCAACCACCTCTCAGAGTGGGCAATAGGGTTTGGATCTTGAATGTTCCCCAAAGGCCCATATGGTGAAGGGTTGGTTACCAGCCTGTGGCACTGTTGGGAGATGGTGGAATCTTTAGCAGATGGGGCCTAATAGGAAAAAGTTAGGTTATTGAAGGGGATATTGAGATCCCAGTCACTTCCTCTTTCTCTCTTTGCTTCCCAGGCACTATGAGTTGAAAACTTCTCCATTACCATGCACTCTTGCAATGATATGCTGCCTTACCACAAGCCCAAAGCAACTAGGCCAATCAGTCATGGACTGGAATCTCTAAAGCTGCATGCCAAAGGAATCTTTTCCTTTATTAAGTTGATTGTCTCAGATATTTTGTCACCGTAATAGAACTAACAGTGTGTGTAACTCTGACAAATGCATCCCTCACTCTGCTACCTGAGGGAGTTTCCCAGAGCAAAACTCCTACCAGAAAATTCTCCCTGGCTCCTTATGCCCACAACATCAGAACTCTTCAGAATTACTCTGGGGTCCTCCACCTGGGACCATATCCTAATTCTGGAATGGCCCCTTAGGACCTGCACTCTCACTTTACAAAGTGGAAACCTCAACCCAGCCAACCTTCCTTGCTGTGTCTAGACCTCCTTCCCCTTGCTTCTTTGTTTCCCAGATATAATCTGCCATTCTCAGAATTTGGCCTCCACCCTGATTTCTCTGCTTGGGCTACTTCCTGGGCTTGGAATGCATATGCACATCTCCTCAGCTTATCCCATTCCAGGCCCCTTGCCAGGGCTGCTCTGAGGCCGACTCTTCCATGAAACGGTCCTCGCATTTCTCCAGGCATGTTTTGCCTCTCTCCCTTGGTATTCTGGGTATGGCTCCAGGACAGCATTTTTATTACATTATGACTCTCTCACTAGATTGTAAATCTGGAGGGCAGGAACTCAATTTTATTCATGTGGGAGCTCCTGCAGTACTTGGCACAACTTAAACACCCCAGCAATTTTTTCCCATTAATATTTTGAAGAAGATATATATTCATCAGAAGCACTTACTTCCTTAGCATGAGGGATTTCTAAGTTATTTTCATTCTGGGGGCAGAGGGTGTGTGTGTGTGTGTGTGTGTGTGTGTGTGTGTTTGTGAGAGAGAGAGAGAATATATTACGAGGAAGAGCTTTTGCTTTCTTAAGAGAGAATAGGAAGCTAACTAAGAGAAAGAAATAGACAACATTACATAGGTGGTTTTCTGTGCCATGTGACAATTTTCTTTTTAGTTTCTATTAAATGGAACTTTAATCAGAAAAGATCAAGACCATGAGGCACATAGAACATCAGGGTTGAAGAGATTTTGAACCATCTCTGGCCCAACCTCTGGTTCAGAAGGTGGCTGTCTAAGTCATTCAGTCTGATGGGCAACTTTCTTTCTTATAACTCCAGAGAGAGGAAAAAATTCACTGTGGTGGTGAGGAAGTTGCCCCCCAGGACCCAGAAGTCTCTTTCATGACATTTCCATGGTCATTTGGTTTCTGAGGCTCAAGCACAAGGACAAGACAATTCCACTGTCTCTACTCTCCAGTGAGCAGAGAACTGCTGACTCAAGGATCTTGTGAGTTTCTGGGGGAAAATAGAGCTAAGGTCACCACCAGAGTTTGGCATTTCTAAGCAGTAGGACTAGGTAAATCACGGTGATATTAGGAGACTCCACACAATTATTGGGTCTCAGATTTAGGATGAGAGTGTCCTGAGAGTTGAAGATTTGAACACTTTTGCTTTTCATCATTTTATAGATGATTTAATGGATGCTCACCAAGGTTAAGCTCTTGCCTAAGGTCTTACATCTATTAAATTATGGAGTTAGGATTTGAATCCAGTTGAAAGCTTGTCATTGTGATTTTTAAACAAAATCAATATTGAATACACTGCAAAATACATCCAGAGCTTCAGTGGGAACTTTGCGTGAGAATCACCTAGAGATCTTGTTGAAAGAGAAACGTTGATCCATCAGCTCTGGGTGGGGCCATAGTACCTGCATTTCTAATGAGCTCCCAGGTGGTGATAATGCTGCTGCTCCACTGACCACACACCCAGTGGACAGGGCCTAGAGATGTGCTCTCTGCCTGGCTGCTCACTGCTCCTCTGCTCATCTGGGCTGCCTCATGCTGCCCGATCAGTTCTGAGAAGAACTGAATTCACTCCCCAGTTCTTTTTAGCCCTGGAGAGTGAAACCTCAGGTAGTACCTCAGAGAGGACTCATTTGGGGTTTCAGAAGATGGGGAGCTAGAAGGGTCCCACCATTTTACTAGGAGCTAAGAAAACAGGAGGGCTTGGGGTTATTTCCTCTGGTTCGTGTTGGGGGCTGTGCCATGTGGGCTACACTGGGATGGTGCCTGGCGGCCAGCCGGAGGTTGTGTTGATCACATCTGGCAGTGAGGAGGTTGATTAATATAAGCACACCCAGGTGATTTATCATTGGCCGTATTCAATTAAGTCCATGCACACAACACGTGCACAGGTGTTCCTGAGTGCTCCTGCTTGGGCCTGCTCATTTTAACCTTTGCGGTGATAGGGCAGCTGGCTCCTCGCCTGATCTCAACTGGCGTGGCCCCGCCCTCTACCTCCTGGAGGGAATATAAGCGGGCAGTAGGTAGAAGGAAAAAAGCAGCAGCAAGCAGAAAGAAGCAGCTAGCAGAGAGAAGCAGCTAGCAGGGAAAGGAAGCAGCTAGCAGAGAAATGAAGCAGCTAGCAGAGAGAAGAAGCAGCAAGCAGTAAGCAGCAGGCAGAGGCAGAAGGCAGATCGTAGAGCGGAGAACTGAGAACACACCTGTAGGTCATAGATCACAGATTGCAGTACGTGGGACGTACCTCTAAGAAGAAGCAGCAGAACTCTAAGAAGAAATAGATCTCTGATAAGCATAGAAGCCTGTCTTTCTCTAAAAACTTCCTCTAAAAGCAAAGTCTCTCTATAAGCAAAGTCTATCTTTCTCTCAAAGCTTCTCTTCCTCTAAAATCAAGCAAGCTTTTTCCTCAATAAGCTAGGAAATAAGCAAGCAAGGAAGCAGCTCAGAAATAGAAGTAGTTTATTTCCAGTCCACCTCCAATAAATACCCATGCAATTGTTGATGCAGGCGATAATAAATATCCGCGGGATTGTTGCCACGGGTGGCGACAGGTTCGGAAGCACTTCTCCTGGAGATCAGCAGGGGGTGCACAAAGGACAGAATTGGGGTGGGAGAGGCTTTGCTGGGCTCCATTGGGAAGCTTGTATTGCTTGCATAATGGGGTGAGTTTAGAGATGAAAATGACAACTAAGCTGCTCATAGTTGGATTCAAATCCTAGCTCCACAATGTAACAGATGTGTGAGATTGGGCAAGTGCTGAAGTCCTCGGTGCATAAGTCTAAATCATCTGTAAAACGGCAACAATAATAGTTTCTACTTCCTCCAGCAACACAAAGAGCAGCTAGTGAGGACCCTCCAGTGTCCAAACTGGAGAACCCAGTTAGCCACATAATCCTCTCATATTTCTTGCTTGTTTAAGTAGAAAGCCATCATTTATGCAACTATGCCTCACCAGAAAGGCATTCCTTTTAAAAACACTGAAGGTGGACAGTGAGAGAAGGAAATGGGTTTCTTCACACACTGGGGTGATTTGGTGTTTCTCTTTTAAGTACTCATGGGAAATTATGTACTAGCTTCCTCTGTTTTCTTTAATATTGTCTGGTGGTGGTCCCCAGCATCATAAAACAACAAAAACAGCAGCATCCAAGGGTGTGATAATCTGAAAACAGTATGTTGAGAACTGAAATGGGTTAGGCACAGAGTGGCTTCTCTTTTGTCTGCTTATTATAAACTCATTAGCACAGTGTTAAAGCATCTGATTAATATAAATAATTTCATCTGAGTGATTATGAAAAGTGAACAACTAGCATAACACATTCAAAATCCTCAGGGAAAGATAGTTCACCTAGGAATTGAACATCTCTACCTGTCTTCAGGTTCAGTCTGTGCTCATCTTCTCAATTAGAAAATTAACATTGCAGGCTCTGACAGCCTCCCAAATGCACCTCAGCTAAACCTGGTGTGTTGATGGGCAAAGTGAATTGCCAGGAGAGCTGGGCAACTGCAAGGTCAGGGAGCTGGAGAGACAGGAGCTGGGAAGTCCAGTGTAGCACCCCTGAAAGTAATGACACAGACAACCTGCTAGGAGCAGCAGAAATAATCTGGACTGTGATATAAATTGAAAGAGGTTGGGGCAGGGTGGGGAGTGTGAACGGAGAATAGAATCTCTTTTCAACTGTGCTCAGTGATATGCAGAGAATGGAAGTGGGAAGGGAAATTATAAAGCACTTGAGAAGCATCCTGGGAAGGATCTGCAGTCTGTATTTCTCTTAAGCTCCTTAGACACATGAAATCATGTTGGCTTTGCAGCTGACCCAGATGCCTCAGTTGCAAGGTGAGCCTCAAAGAGGTTAAGGAGGAAGAGGACCTCTGAGAACTTCCAGGTGCAGAAGAGGAAAGATGATTTCAGTGGTTGTGCCTGAGTGACTGTGAGCAGGAGCAGGCGAAGGCCCCTGAGGAAGCACAGGTCCCTATCATGTGCCCAGGGGACTGCTCTCCAGAGCAGGTTTATCATGTGTGAAATCTGCCTGGGCAGGTTGTCCGGGGGCTGTGCTGCACTCTGACTGAGGGCAGGGAGTCAGCGAGTGACTTGGCTGCAACTTGCTGGTGGTGTTTACTCCCAAGATACATGTGATCCTGGCAGAAGCGCCGGGCTGGGTAATAGTAAATCCGGGTCCTCCTCTGGACACCATCAGGGCCTCTCAGACAAATTTAACTTTTCTTGTCCTCAGGTTCTGCATGTGTATAATGGCAAATCTGAACTGGCAGCATTTCCACATCCTTGTGAACTCTAAAATTACCTAAGGAGACTTGCTGAGTATCATGACAGAAATCACAGACCAGTCAATCCTCCCTGGAGCACAACATTCATCTCCATGTTGGCAAATTTGCAAGCCTGTTACCAAGGATCTTGAAAAATATAGTGGAAAATAGCATTATCAACGTACCTATAACATATACCCCAGCCTTAAATAGCAACTTCTTCCTTCCTTAAGAATTTACTCTGAAAGGGGACTACATCTGTGGCTAGAAAATATTTTGAGATTAGAAAACTTGTTCTTCCTCTTCTTGTATTTTCACCTTCAGGCAAGTGGCAGGACCGTACCCAGAAACACCTTGCAGATTCTTCTGGCTTTGATTTCCTAAACAAAGCTGTAGGGAGAGGACACGCAGCCTTTGCCAGGAGGTACAGGAAGAAAGGGGAGCTGTTGGAAAGAAGCAGAGAGACAAGGGAGAAACAGTAGAACACAATATGTCTGTAGGTCCCAGGAGGGACTGTGGCTTGATCTCAGAAAGTTAGACTTGTGGTCTTGAAGCAACAGACCTGCTGGAACTCAAGGGGCTTGGGCACGAGCACTCTCTTGTGTGGACTGGAGAACAGGGCAGGAAACACCTCCCAGTTCTGCCACTGAGATCTTGGCAATATGTGAGAATCAGCAATTGTGATACAAACTGAGGTAGTTCTATGGATCCCAGTCCAGTGAGATGAAGATGCCAAACAAATATTAAGTCAGTATCTAGGATAAGTTTTTGTTTTTTGGTTTTTTTTTTTTTTTTTTTTTTGCACATCTGAGCATGTTCATGTTAGAGATGAATACTCACCATCTATTAGTTTAACATGTTGGCATAGAAAATAAAAGGTAGCCTTGAAACTACGTGGACTCACCTCTGAGTAAGATGAGGAGGAATCTCAGATCACAAAACAATTGGGAAGAAAGTGGCATTAGATTTTGCCTTCATTTGTGGCTGTTTGAGTTCAAATCCTGGCAGGGTTTCCCGGTGTCCAAATTGGAGTGATTAAGAAGAGCAAATGAGATGGAGGATACAGCTCAGATTTCCAGGTCTCTTGCAATACCTTGCACATGATAGATTATTAGTTAGTTGTTAAATTACTTATTGACTACTTAAGTTGGTTCAACAATGAAAGTGGGTCTAGAGAGTTAATTGTTTGGCAACTCTGGACAAGTCGCATTTTCAGTACCATTGGGATTATGAAACTTGTAGAAGTTTCAGGAACATGAATGTGAATTTACAGTAAAATACCAACTTACGTATTTTGAATTTAGAGTAGTGATTTAAGTGCATGGACCTGAAACAGACATGTTCAGTCTGAACACTGGTTTACCATTGACCCCCCACAGGTACTTGGGACAGTGTCCGGCTGAGAGTAAATGCTATGTGTGTGTTTGCTGCTATTACTGGTGTTATTAATTTGTGTACAGTAAAGGAAAAAATGACTACCACCATGATGAGAGAAAGCCAAGCATGGGACATCTGAGAGAAGTTTAACACAGGTCAGGAATATTTTCATTTTGGTATTGCAACATCCAATGATTAGATTTAGTGATACCATGACTTTGGAAATATACTAGAAAGTTCTATGGGATACTTGCAAGGGAAACAAAAGAAATTAGATGAAATATAATCTATATGAAAAGGAGAATTTACCCACATTCCTTCAGAATAAACAGGCTCCTTTCCTTCTGCATGCAAACTTAGACATCAGTCCCTTATAAAATGAACAGAAAGTCTTCTCTTGACCCAGCTACTTCCCCTCCGTTCTGAGAAATAATCTATCCTTTCTTTCATGGCCAGATTCCACAGATATGAAGCCCAAAACCTCTTCCCAGTGTTTCCATTTCCTACTAACTAGCCTCTTTTTAACCCCTGAGCTCTGGCTTCCTACAGGGGTGCTCTCTTGAAATTTATTTCTCTTGAAATTCTTTTCTTTTGGGAACTCCCTTGTTCGTTCTTTCTTTCTTTCTTTCTTTCTTTCTTTCTTTCTTTCTTTCTTTCTTTTTTTAACATCAGACAGCTTTGGCCAACTATTCTCAGAATATCTTCTCTTGGCTTCCATGATTTCCCTTTTATCATTCCATCAGTCTATTTCTCATGAGTTATTTTACCATCTCCTACTCCCTCTAGCCTGGGCATTTTTCATCTCCAAGGGTTTCTCAGCTGTAGGCTTCTTCCCTCAGTGACCACATATGCTCTCCAAGTTGGACCATGCCCACTCCTTCCCCAAGATCTCTCTCTTAGCCTTGACCTCTCCTGCTCTCAAAGGACATCCATTTGGATATTTTGTTGTACAGTCAAACTCACTATGTCTCAAAGTGATAAAACATTTTGCATTCTGAAAATCCTACAGGAAATAAAAACTTTTTTGCATGGAACTCAGAGACAGATAAGTGGACTTCTCCCAGACCAGGGATCTGATCCCTGTGGGATTCTGTTTGTACCAGCCATGTCCTTTAACCGTTTTAGAATTAATTATTAATTAATTAATTAATCACCAAATCCTACTCCCCTGCCCTGCCCCTTTCATATGTCTCTAGATTTGTCCTTCCTTTTGTATTTTTGTCACCCCAGGATGATACATATTTATTGGAAACCATCTCTTGGGACTGAAGCTAGCTGATGGTGTGACACCCAGGATAAACCCTTAGCTGCATTCAAGGAGCCCACAGTCACCAACAGGGAGACAGCCATGTCACTGCAGCACAAGAGGGTGTGATAATTACTGTTGGAGGATGTGCCTGGGGTACTCTGGAGCACAGAGGATGCACAAGCCCTCTACACACAGGGGATATAGACCAGGAGTTCCAAGGATCCAGTGTTAGGTAGGAACAGCAGTGTGCAGTCCTGGCACAGACTTCTAAGCAGCATGGTCTGGTCAAAGGGGAAGAGCAAATCCAGGCTGGGGTGTTGCTTGGTGCTGGGGTAGCTCAGAAGGCCAATGTGTGTGTTCAAGGTGGGAGTTGAGGCAGGACAGGTTATGTTGAGGCCAGATCAAAAACAGTCTAGAATTCCATTCTGAGGGTGGTAGGGGGTTTTGAGTACTGCTACTGCATTAAACTCACACTCCTCAAGGGCTCTGGGAATGGGCCCCACCTAATTTATCCAGTCTTAGATCTTCAATAACACATCTCACACCTTCTGCTCCAAGGAAGTGGGAGTTTGATCTTCCCTTTATATGGCTGGAGTTCAATCAAGGCTCATTTACCAAATGCTTCCTGTGTGTCAGACACTACCTTAGGCTCAGGGGTTCCCCAGATGTGACACAGCCCTGCCCTATAACAAGGACTTGCAGAGGCTGATTTTGCTATAAGCAGTGGCTTTTTTCTTCCTTCAGATACTCTATGGGTAACTAAAAACAGGATAAATCTTGGCATGGGCTTCATTTTGTATCTGTCTCCTTTATTACCTTCAACTTTATGATCTGCTCAGATCTGCACACTGGCAAGATAATCATTTAAGGAGTGCTCATCTTAAAAAAAAACAAACAGTAATATAAGGTTTATTGACCCTAAATTTACCTAACTTACCTCATTCTCCTTTAAGACTGGGGCAAGATTTGCAGCATCCTGTTTCAGACCCCTGGTGTAATGCCTACGAGTCTTCAGTAGTTGCCTTACATCTTCCAACTCACCCCAGAATGAAACTGTCCTTGACCCAAGCAGAGGCAATCAGCTCATAGAATCTGAATTCCTCCTTCCAAGATCACGGAACTGATAGACATCCTGAGTGGCAAGTGGCAATTGCCCTATCACGCGATAATGACTTCTCTGGAGTCACTTCACAGAATAAGAACTGACAGAATAATCAACCAGACCACAATTTGGCCAAGACTGCTTATTTCTGCATACCTCTCACCCACTGCCCCAGTTCATCTCTTTAAACTTAAAGCTCCTGTCAATACACCAAAGTCAGGGCTGAGGTGCTGAATCTCACTTTGCCTTCTGAATATGGTCATATTGGTTAGAGATCTCCCCCAGTTTTTCATTATTACCTTTTCTGTTTATTTTTGGGGGCAAGTGCCTAGACATGGTTTGTTGGACCCTCAAAGTCAGACCTCTAGCCTAGGACTCCGGTAACAGCCTGAGTGGGGCAAAGACCCCTCAACTCCGATGGGCAGTACAGGTGATAAGAAATTCAACAGGATGATAAGAATGCAAGGAGCAATGAAGGACGAGGGAGACACTCTCCAGCTCTGCATGAAATCTGGAGTAGGGGCCAGCCAGGGAAGTCTTCACTACAGAAGTTAGTATTTGACATGCTTTAAAACTCTAGAGGCTCCCCCAGCACAGCATCCTGAACACAGGAGAGTAAGCATAAAGGGGGGAAAAAAAAAGGCAGGAAAATGGTGTGGTCAGAATCCTACAGGAAGGTCATGTACAGCAGGATGGGTACCTGAAAAGAGTGACCGGAGATGGAGTTGGAAAGGGAGCCATGGAGTTTCGAATGTATCTTGTGGACAGCAAGTGCCTTTGCTTGTCCTGAGTTTCCTGTTACTCTGGGGTTTCCATGCTCGTCTCTGGTTCAGTCTTTGGCTGTGGTTTCTACACTGAGCTCAAGACCAACTAGCTCCTAGAAGTCTTCTCTGCCTTTTCTAGCCTACACTGGCTTTATCTTTGAACTAGAAGTAGATACCACATAATTTTGTACTTAATTGCTCTCTAATTGTCTTGCGGGTGCTGGTTTTACCTTCCCACCTACACCTGGAGGATTCAGAACAATAGGAACCATAATTCAAACTTGTGTTTGCCCCACAGAACTGAGCAATTATAGATTGTGGTTTACACATTTGGGGACTATGAAACCAGAACTTCAAATCACCAAAAATTCAGAGACCTGACTGAAGAGTCAGAGATTCAGGGTGGATTCAGAAATCTACCTTCTGCATTCTTTTCCAGAATTAAGTTATGATACTAACACATCTGGAATCAGTTACTGAACGTTCCAGGGTATCTTGCTATCCAAGTACATGAGCAAACAGAACTATTCTGATTTAACACTGAGCACAGTCACATTTCCAGATGTGTGGAAATCAACGAAGAAGGCTCTGTGCTGCACATGCCTTCCCCAGGAGGTGTCTTCCCTCCTCAAACAAAACTCAAGACCTGACAGGATTGGTTTTGCATTCAGAAAAGGGAATCAGAAAGCTTGCTTTGCTCAAAGAATAAATGTCCAAAGGGGCGATCCTGTGCCATCGTTTAGGATGGAAGCAAGTGCCTGTCGGGATGATAATGAAGCCTGTGGGCATGGTCACCACATTGTTTAAAATATGAACTGGATTTGTACTGCTTGGTATTTAGCTTTGGCCTGGGCCCTTCCTCTAGGACCCTCCTGGATCCTCTCCACAATGTGGCAAGTGAAAGATTAGCATCTAGCTTCACAGCACTGGAGCCCTGGCTCTGCTCCAGGGCTTTCCTTCTAACTGGCTGCGCATGGTGCTCTGGGAAATTCATTGTTTTCTTTCCCAGAGAATAAGGTGAAGTGAGCCAAAGAGTTCTAGGGAAAAAATACCATGTTCAAATATATTAATATTTCTAAGTGAAATATCTGAAGAGTGACTTAAAATGAGGTATATGTAATCCATGAAGTACTTGAGGTCAGTTTAGGTTTTGGTGCCAAATGAGTTTGTCACAAGTTTGCCAAATAAAGTTCTGTTTCTCAGAACTTTTTGGATTTTGGAATGTAGATGAGAGTAAGCACCTGAGTGTGAGAACATGCACTGGGTGGAGGGTGTAGCTCTCTGGTAGAGTGCTTGCCTTGCATGCACAAGTGCACATGGTCCTGGGATGCATCCTCAGCACCACACACACACACACACACACACACACACACAAAGCATAGGAATAAAATCCAGCAAATTAGCAAATTCAGGTTATGATGGCCTCCATTATGGAGGAAAATAAGAAGTATAGTACAAATTATATTTGTAATTTTTTTTATTTTTTAAGAAGCAAATATGGTGAGATGCTGAGTTTTGATAAAGTTTATTGGTACATACATGAGTATATATTATTCTCCACAAACGGCTGTTTGTTTTAAAATGTGCCATGATAGGAAGTGTTGAACCTTCATATCTTCCATGTCGGAGAGGAAATGAATTTTCCAGTCACTCAGCTTGTTGGTAGTAGAGCTGGAATCTGAATTTTAGTTTTTTCAATTGACTCTTTTCACAAAATGGAAAAGATACTAACATCTCAGAAATGAATGACTCAATGAATCAATAAATTAAAGATCAGTTATTTTCTCAGAAAAAAATCTATTGCTTCTATAAATGGAATATTAAATACATGCTTCTTTCACTTGGCCAAATTTTTTTAAAATTTATTTTTATTGTAAACAAATGGCCTACATCTTGTTTCTCTAATTGTACATGAAGGAGAGGCATACCATTTGTGTAATCATACATTTACATAGGGTAATAGTGTTTGATTCACTCTGTTATTTTTCCTTCCCCCCACCCCTCCCACCTCTCTTTTCCCTCTATACAGTCCCTCCTTCCTTCATTCTTGCCCCCCCATGATGTGTCATAATCCGTTTATCATCTCAACCCAATTAGAATGGCAATTATCAAGAATACAAGCAATAATAGGTTTTGGCGAGGATGTGGGGGAAAAGGTACACTCATACATTTCTGGTGGGGTTGCAAATTAGTGCAACCACTATGGAAAGCAGTGTGGAGATTCCTTAGAGAACTTGGAATGGAACCACCATTTGACCCAGCTTTCCCACTCCTTGGCCTATACCCAAAGGACTTAAAATCAGCATACTACAGAGATACAGCCACATCAATGTTCATAGCTGCTCAATTCACAATAGCCAGATTGTGGAACCAAGGTAGATGCCCTTCAATTGATGAATGGATAAAGAAACTGTGGTATATATACACAATGGAATATTACTCAGCCATAAAGAATAATAAAATTATGGCATTTGCAGGCAAATAGGTGAAATTGGAGAATATCATGCTAAGTGAGATAAGCCAATCTCAAAAAACCAAATATTTTTGAGATTCACTGATGTTGTTGCATGTGTTATCAGGTTTACTCCTAAGGGCCCCAAACTGGCCACACTACAACTGTCCATCAGCAAGGAGAAGATAGGTAGTGAAAAATTCACCAAAGACAGGTCTGGTCTTTGCCTCTGACTACTAGGAGGTCATCTCTAGGTGCCTGAAATGCCCTAATATAGGAGTGTTGTTCTTTTCCTGTTGCCCTTGGACACCAAACAGTCTGGCTGTGATTTACGATGAGACTTTGGGACATACCATGTCATTCTGGCTTCTGGAAAAAGGATGGACTCAAGGTCAACCACATGGGCAGTATGTGTTTGAGCCCCAATAAAAAGTCAGGGCACCAAAGCTCAGATGAGCTTCCTGAATTGACAATACTGTTCCTATTGCCACACAGAGATGCTGGGAAGGTAAAATGTCTGCAAGGACACAGAGGCTTCATATTTGAATCTCTTCCAGATTCTGCTCTATGCTTTAAACCTTTGGTTCATTCTAATCTGTATCTTTTCACTGTAATAAAACTATAATTGTGAGTGTAGTGCCTTCCTGAATTCTATGAATTGTTTTAATGATTTTCAAACCTGAGGGTGTTTGTGGAGACACCAGCTGATGTGAAGTGAAGGTGGCCCTAGGGAGCCTCAAATTTGTTATGTATGGCATCTGAAGTAAGGGCCATTTTGTGGGGACTGTTCCCCCAGATTTTGCACTTCCGTCAAACTCATTGCAAATGGATGAAGACACATTGGCATGAACAGTGGAATATTACTCAGAGATTTATGAAGAAGCAAGCTACTGATGCATGTGGCACATAGATGAATCTCAGAAGCAGTGTGCTGAGGGAGAGTGGTTTTTAATGGAGCAATTCAGCAACACATCACCAGGAACCCCATGGGTTGATTGCATAAGAAATGATGTGTTTTTATAGAAAAGTGGAATCACCATGGCTTGCAAATGAGGTTGCTTAGAAGTAAGTGAAAATTGGGCCAGGCCTGGAGAACAGAGATATGGGGATATGGGAAAGGCTGCTTTCTTTTTAGGCAGACAGAAAGTTCCTTGGGAAGACAAGCATGGCAGGAACACAGGCATTGAGGAACTGGAGATGACACAGCTGGAAAGGCGGTGTTTTAGTCAGCTTTTTCACTGCTATGACTAAAGGATCTGACCAGAGCAATTTTAAAGGAGGAAAAGTTTATTTGAGTACTTACAGTCTCAGAGGTCTTAGTCCACAGAAAGTTGGCTGCATTCCTTGGGACTCCAGGTGAGGCAGGACATCATGGCGGAAGAGTGTGGCAGAGGGAAACAGCTCACATGTTGATCAGGAAGCAGAGAGAGAGTCCACCGGCCAGATACAAATATGTACCTGAAGCCACACCCCAATTCCCACCTCCTGCAACCACTCCCTGCCACTCAGTTACTCCCTATCAGGGTATTAAGTCACTGATTGGGTTAAGACCCTTACAACCCAATCATTTCTCCTCTGAACCTTCTTGTATTTACACATGAGTTTTTGGGGAACACCTCACATCCGAACCATAACAGGTGGTCACCTGTTGGGAGTCAGTAGGAAGGTAGATTCACTCTGTAGGACATGCTGAGGTCCCAGAGTTTTCAGAACTGGAGGGATTTGCTGTATGATGAAGGCAGGTTGGGAAGAATTTGTTTCCTATCATTGCACCAGATCGGAGAGATGGGAGACAAAATCTACTGACTCTCCAAGGTAGAGTCATTAGGGTGGTTGCCAAAAGTTTATCTGCTCTGAATACAACAGTCAGCAACCAGTATAAATTTCAATATCCAATGAAGTGTTTTCAAAAATTGTTTTGACAATGATCCAAATTAAAAATTACATTTACTATCAAGTACACATACACACACATGACGGTTTCATGAAACAATATTTCCTCTTATTATGTGCAATGCACTCTGAAATATTCAGTTCAGTTCTGTTCTATTCTGTTCGTTTCTTTTTAAAATAATGCTGGTCACCATACTAGATACTGGGTCTTCTGGAGTCTTGATCTTGGACTTCCAGGCTCCAGAACAGTGAGAAATAAATATTTCATGCATATAAGTCTCTCTCTAGGTGGCATTTTGCTAGACCAGCCTGAATGGACTAAGAAAATCTGCTTGCCTGTTCAGAAGGACTGATAATCCTGCCCAGGCTCAGAGTAGTAAGATCGAGTATTTGAGGGTATCCTGGGAACTGATATGTACTATTCCAGGAAAAGAGATAACATCCCTGTTCCTGCTCCTCTCACTCAGAGGTTTGGCACCCACTTCAGGTGATGCTTATCACAAAGTGGGCAAGTAGGTAGCATGGCATAGATAACTTGAAATGTTCTGAACACCCTGAGCAAGGCAATGTTAAACACTTTATATTCATGGCATCTAAATTTCACCAAAATATTCCTATGGGAAACTGCTATCCTCATCTGATGGGCGAGTAAACAGAGGTTTAGAGAGGAGAGAGTCCTGCCTTTGGTCACAAGAGTGGAGAGATTCCAGAGCTCTCTCTAGAGCTTTGCCTACTCCCTGTTCGCCTCCCCTGCTTGCTCCTTTTATTTCTTCTTCTTCATGGTTTGTTTTCTTTTTCTTTTTCTATTTTTCTTTTTTTTCTTTTTCTTTCTTTTTTTTTTTTTTTTTGTACTGGGAAATAGATCCAGCTGTGCTTTACCACTGAGTTAGATCTCCAGTCCTTTTTAAATTTTGAGACAGAGTCTTGCTAAGTTTCTGAGAGGTTCAGTAAATTGCTGAGGCTGGCCTTGAACTTGTGATCTTTCTGCCTCAGCCTCACTGTTATTACAGGTGTGTGCCACCATGCTCAGCCATCCTGTTTCCCTACTAATTCCTGTCTCCATTATGCAGTCCTGGGACTCCAAAGGTCAGGCACAGAATGTTTAAAAGGGCAGTTTGGGTCACAAACCTCAGAGTGGTGCACACACTAAATAAGTCCTAGGGGGTCTCACAATGTTCTAGAGATCATTCACAGATGCAGTTCTTGTTCTTCCCTTGGAAACTTGCTTTCCAAAATTATCATAATGACAATTGCAAATGTAGGCAGCACCAATGAGGCTTTGTGCATGCACCACCTCAAGCTCCTGAGGCAGTCGCTGTCCTTATGCCTACCCCACCAGGGAGGAGGAATAACTTGCCCAAGGCTGCATAGCCAACAAAGAGCAGAGCTGGGGCTTGACCATAGGGGTTGACCCTTGTCAACCCTTGTGTTTTGGGGAATTGAGGAGCAAGAAATGGGGAAAAGGGAGGGAGAAGGTAGTTGCTCAAGTCTGAGGACACGCCAAATGCTTTCAAAGAAGCCCAAGAACAGAAAGAGACACACAAGAAAAACAGCAGAATGTCAGCCAAGCACGATGTGCGTGCTACACGACCTAGAGCCCGACTCCATGACAGTGTGTTACTGTGTTCAAAATGGCCATGTGTAAAAATGGCTCCTACAAACAAGAAGATAAAAAGACTCCCTTACTGCCCCACCCCTCAAATAATGGCAGCTCCCCAGAGCCCCAACCCAGCAGATCTACCAAAAGCCAGCCTTTGCTGTGGGTTCTCACTCAGGGAAGGTGAATTATTATTTTTTTATAAAGATTTTGTTTTTCTCTAGTGAAGGGTGTAAGACCGTGCAGCCAGTCTTGGGGGCTCTGAAGCTCAGTGAACCAGGAAAGAATCTCCATCCACCCTGTCTTGGCATAAGTGGTGAGGTTGCTGGAAGCCGCAAGCCAGGGGAGGGAAATGGAGGAAAGGGCGGGCAGCTGGAGAGACAGCAGAAGCTTTATAAATAACTCTGTCCTCCCTCTGCCTCGGAATCATAGCACCGTGACACTCTGTGAGATTACATGAATAGCAGGCAGGGTCCTAGAGAAACTAAGCATCAGGAGGGATGGGGGGTGTGGGCAGGTGATAAACTGGAGACTCTGATTAATGATGGTGCAGGTAAAAGACGGCCTCTGGGAGGAGTCCAGAAGTCCCAGGGTGGGCACATGTGTTTGTGAGTGCACGTGTGTGTGCACCTATGTGTAAGTGTGTTAGAGAGAGGGCAACTCAGGATCTCCTTTGTGTTTTCATCCTTTGTATTTCTTAACCTAATCAAACTGGTTCCCTTCTATATAGAAGTTTGTATGGTCCCCACATTCCCCCTGCCAATCCATCTCTCCCCTTATCTTCAAAGATTACTACAGGCTACTTTTTAGGAATGATTTACTTAACTTTAACACCTGCACCCCACTGGCCAGGAGTTGAAGGGAGATCTTACAACCAGATCCTAAAGAAGGGGCCCCAGCAATGACTATATGGGATCTTCTAAGGAGAGGAATCCTCCCCTCTGCAGAGTCCAGGAGTCCCTCACTGACCTACCTCAGGAAGTCAAGACATGGCACAAATCTGCTCACACAGACTTAGATGTTGCTGAACCTTTATTTATATTTATTTATATATGGTGCTGAGAATCAAACCCAGTGCCCCACACATGCTAGGCAAGTGCTGTTCCTCTGAGCAACAATCCCAGTCCCATGACTGTTTTTTTGATTCCAACCTCCTCTGAAGTTCCCCGTCTCTGTCAAACCATCTTAGTTAGACTTCATGGTCTCTCTGCCCCTGGCCACTCCATTCCATAGGAGCCTACCTGGCCCAGGGTAGCCATAGGAACTGCTAAGACTGTTACCATTATCCCAGGCCCAAGGTCTTACTTCAGAGGTCCCAAAATGTTGGTATGATCACTTGCACCAAAACTAAAACAGAAAAGATAATGGTGAAAAGCAGGAGAACAACTTTAACCGATATGGTAATGTTGGGAAGTGAAACCCAGCATCTCCGCCTGGTCTTTGAGTTACTGACATGGGCTGTGTGTTTGAATGGAAGAAATGGGATGAGGGTGAGAGGTACACGTAACTGAGCAATCCTGGTTCAACTGTGGTCTGGTTGATCATCTCAGTTCTGGTTCTACTAGGTGGTCCCAGAGAAGGCCTTGTGCTTGAGGGGGCAATTTCCACTTGTTGCCCAGGATGATGTTTTTCTGTCAGATCTTTGACCCTGGAGGGGGATGATGCCTGGAGACTTCTAGGCACCACTCCAGAGACCTGATGGTATGAAAGCTGACTGTGGAATGTCCTTGAAAATCTTGTCTCAGTCTTGAAGGGGGTTGAGATAGGTCAGGAAAATGGCTAAAAACTGGTGTTTAGATGAACCCTCTGTGAACAGGTAATATTTCTACATGCAGAGTGGAGCAGAGTTGAAGGTAATGAAAGAGACATAGGAATGAAAGTAGAGTCGCCAGTGTGTGTGTGGGGGGGAGTGTATCGTGTGTTATAGGAGATTAAACCACCCAGAGTTTGCTAGGCAAGTGCTCCATCAGTGAGCCACACCCCAAGTCAAGATGCCAAGCCTTTACCCTGCTCTAGTTACATATTGGACATCTGCAAGCCTATATGAAGAGCCATCGCTTTTGGCAAAAGGAGATTCTCTAAGTCCTTGTTTTAAGAGGAATTGTCAGGCCCTTTCAAATCCACACAGCATTAATGGAGCTCAGCACTGAGCTAGGCACCAGGGAAGGTTGAAGTCTGAGATTTTATCCTGTCTTCAAGAGACTTGCAGTCTTCTTGGTGATGTAAAAATGACCATGAGACAAAGAGAGACATGTACGTAATGTCTCTCAATGGGACAAATCTATGTGCAGATAAGTGAATTCTGAGCACATCCGACCCAAGGACATCATTACCAAAGATACACACCATCACCCATACACACATACTTTCTCCTTCGAATCCCTCAGTGGTTAGGCTGCATAGCCACAACAGGATGGAGTTAAGACCAATAGCCTGGGTGGGTTTCAACACGAGTTCTCAATGCCACCTCATGATTGCTGGTATCATGTGAGTTTAGCTCACAAGATAAACCAGTGTCTCTTGCCCAGCAGCCACTGCAGCAACATCAATTTGACTCAAATCGAGTCCAGCCTCTCTTTGGGTGATTTTGAGGGCAGGTGTGTCAGTCATCTTTCTGTCACTATAACTAATATTTGAGATCACTAATTTATAAAGATAAAAGTTTTAATTTGGTTCATGGTTCTAGGGGTTTTCAGTCCATGGCCCTATTGATTTGGGGCCTCTTTCAGTCAGCTTTTTCACTGCTGTGACTAAAGGACCCAATTAGAACAATTGCAGAGGAGGAAAAGTTTATTTGAGGGCTCACAGTTTCAGAGGTCTCAGTCAATAGCAGACTCCATTCCTTCTGGCTCAAGGTGAGGTTGAACATCAGGGTGGAAGAGTGTGGCAGAGGGAAGCAGCTCACATGGTGATCTGAAAGTAGAGCAAGAGAGCTCTCCACTTGCCCAATACAAATATATACCCCAAAGCTATGCCCCCAGTGCCCACCTCCTCCAGCCACATACCCCACCTGCCTTCGGTTACCACTCATTTAATCCCATCAGGTGGTTAATTCACTGATTGGATTAAGGCTCTCATAACCCGATCATTTCTTCTCTGAACCTTCTTACATTGTCTCAAATGTGAGCTTTTGGGGGCTACCTCACATTCCAACCAGAACAGGTCCTGTGACAAGGCAGCACATTATGGCAGGGCAGAGCAAAGTCACTCACCTCATGACTGAGAAGTGAAATGAAAGAAGAGAAATGGACTGGGGTCCCATAATCTCCTTTGAGAGCACACCCCCAGTGATTTGAAGACTTCTTGCTAGGATCCTCTTCTTGAAGGTTCCACTGCTTTCCAGTAGCACCACAGGCAGGGGACCAGGCCATTACTAATACATGCACCTACAGGGACACTCAGATCCAAACCACAGCAGTGGAGTTGGTTTTGTCTTGTTGCTCACTGCTTTCCTTTTCTTGTTTCAGTACATTTTCCCTGGGGGAAGAGTTTTACTAACTTGAAGACTGTCCTCAGCAGTTCCTTCTAGAGATGCAAATATCTTTCAAATCCCTGAGATTGAGGTTTAAATCATTTCTTCTGGAATTCTCTTGTAGGGAGAGGCATGGTGTCAGGTTTGGTTTTTCCTTCATGCTGGTAGCCAGTTGTTATAGAATTATGGAAATCTGTGCCACAGAACATGCTGCCCACTTTTAGAAATCTCCCTAAACTACATGAATTCAGCCAGAGTGCATTTATATATTGCTAAATAAGAGTTTCACACATATGTAGAAGTTTAACATCCTCAGATAAATAGCTCTGCAAGGAGAAAATGCAAATTATGACTTAAAGTCAGTTTCTTCTTCTGTGCACTGCATACCAATGGGACTTTACCCTTTAGCTAGGACAATGTAGCTACTACTTCTTTTACACAGATATATGCCCTGCATGAAGTTTTTTTCCTGGGACTGTCAAAAAATAAGTAGACTATTAGTTACTTGGTTTTCTCTTTGGAAACCCTGTAGGGGCAACAGGGTTAGATGTTAAGTCTTTAACCAAGTCTTGGATTGACCACACTTTGGAACATCACTTTGGGCAGGATGGAAAAAGGCCCCATGAGCTCTTTTACCCCATGAGTGAATGAGGTAGAATCAAGGGGTTGATGGGTTTTTAAACAGTTGTCTAATGATTCTGCTGAATTTATTAGAATCTTCCTCAATCTAAAAGGAATAAAAAAGAGAGGTAGAAAAGTGTGAAAGAGCATAGGAGAAAGGAGTGTGAACCAGCAAAGGCAAAGAAAAATGGGACAAAATAAGAGGAATATGAAGCAGGAGAAAATAAAGGATGAATGAAAATTAGGATCTCAAAGTCAACAAATAATAGAATAAATACTGTGCATGTGTGTACTTCTGTGTGTGTGTGTGTGTGCACCACACTCACTTTATGTGGGACCATGTGGAATACATATATTTTTCCCCTTTGCTTATGCTAAGGACAACTAGGAACTGGGTGGTCTATATGGAGCATAGGAAGATTTTGGAGGAGAGAAAAAGGAGGGTCATCCAGGCACTGTCAGGCCTGAGAAATGACACAGTAACAACTTTTCTGAATGGAATATTTTTTTTTTTTTTTGGCTCAGATCTGAAGCTGAAGAAGCCAGAAATAGATACAACAATCAACAACAACTAATAATAGAATACAAACAAAAACCCAATCCAGTGAAAGTCAGGAGGAAAGAGGCAGCCTACTAATACAGGATACTTTTAGATAATAACCACCCTACTCCAAATACTGCAGAAAATACTGTGACCACCATTCTCACACATGCTAGCAAAGGCCTGATAGTGATCATGAACATTCACTCTTATGAGGCTATAATAAGGTGCTCCAACACCCATTCTAGGGCAGTGCTAGAAAAAAAAAATAAAGAGCAGGACTTTCATCTCTGACAGCTGGTAACAAAGACCAAGCTTTGTGGTGTGAATAGAGATCACAGCACAATGAGGAACTCTTCACTCATCAGGTTTGAGGAAGCCTCCTTGGGAGTTAGTTGAGGTTGAATGATATTTTTGACTTTTATACCACCTAGCAATAACAAGGCAGGACCAGTCTGCCAGGGTAGTGACTCAGAAAGTCAATTAAACCAGAAGGTTTAAGTAAGATTCACTCTTATAATATGAACACATCCAATTTTCAATGAAAAAAAAAGCTCACTTGTCATACCAAGGAATAGCTCATATCAAGGAATATCTCAAACTGTGTGAAAAAAGATAATCAACAGAAGTCAACACAAAGGTTAGAACTCTCTGATAAAAATTTTAAAGCAGTTATGACAAAATTGCTTTCATTAACAAATAGGAACTCATTTGAAAAATAAAAAATAAAATACCTTAGCAAAGAAATAGATAATGTAAAGAATCAAATGGAAAATTAAAACTTAGAAATACAATAACCAGTGGAAAGTCTATCAAAATGGAGAAGACAGAGGAAAGAATCAGTGAACTAAAAGATAAAACATTGGAAATTACACAATCAGCACAATAGAAAGAAAATAAACTTTCAAAAAGAACAAAGTCCCAGGAAACTAAATTTGTGCCATTAAAGTAAGTACCAGGGGAGAAGAAATTAGATGGGACTAAAGAATATATATATATATATATATATATATATATATATATATATTTTTTTTTTTTTAAAGGCAGAAAACTCCGCAAATTTGGCGAGCAACATAAGCCTACAGATTTAGGAATCTTAGAAAATCCCAAACAGGATAAAGCTAAAAAAGTCCACACCCAGAAACACAATAATTTAACTTCAGAAAACAGACAAAAAAAAAAAAAAAAAAGCACCCACTTTTCCTATAGGGGGAAAACAATTGAAATGACAGCAGATTTCTTGTAAGAAACCATGGATGTCAGAAGGAAGTAGGATCATATTTTTCAAATGCTGAAACAAAAGAATTGTCAACACAGAATTTGATACCCAGAAAACATATCTTCCAAGAGTAAAATGGAAATAAAGGCATTGTCAGATGAGGAAAATCTACTTCCTCATTGCCTTAAGAGTATGGGTAAAGAAATTTCTCTAAACATAAAGGGAATAATAAAATTTTGGAGCATCAGGAAGGAAGCAAAAGTATGGGTAAATACAATACATTTTCTTTTCTTGTTGAGTCTTAAAAATTATAATTGACTGTTAAAATAAAATTGCAATATCCTTTGATGTGGTTCTAAGTGTGTGTAGAGGAAATCTCTACAATGATTACAGTAAAAGGGAAGAAGAGAGAGAGAACAGAAAAGGTAGTAAGAGTTCTATACATTACTAGAAATGTAAGACACCACTAGACTGATAAGTTATGGATATATAATACGATACAATACCTAGGACAACCACTAAAAACAATACAAAAAGTTCTTTTAAAATATCAAAATCAAGATGAAATTATTAAAAAAAAGTTCATGTACTTAATAAAAGGCAGGAAAAAATGAGAAATAAGGTACAAAATTAAATGGCATACTTAAGCCCTAACACATCAATAAACATATTATACACAAATGGTCCAAATATACCAATAAAAAAACAGAGACTGGCAGAGTGAGTGAGAAAAAAAATATTGCACATTTCCCAACTGTATTCTTCTATAAGAAACTCATGTCAAATATAATGACATAGACAAATTGAAAGTACGAGGGTGGGAAAATATAAAATGTAAACATTAATCAGAAGGAAGCAGGCATGGTTATATAAATTCCAGATAAAGTGGACTTCAGAGCAAAGAAAACTACCAGAAACAGAGGAACTATATAAGGGGCACATGTCAACCCACCAAGGAGACACATCAATCCTAATATGTATGCACCAAACATCAGAGCTGCAAATATGTCAAGCAACAACAGAAAAACTGGAAGGAAAAATAGGTAAATGAAAATGATAGTTGGACACATCAACATCTCTCTTTCAACAATTGATAGAATAACTAGATTAAAATTAGCAAGGTTATAGAATGCAACTGTCCTAGCCACCAACGAGATTTGATGCACATTATAGAACACTTCACATTACAATAGCAGCATGACATACATTTTTTTCAACATAGTCCATAAAAAAATTTTCAGCAAATTTTCAGAGTGTGATCTCTAACCACAAGGGAATCAAATGAGAAATCAAGAGCAGAGAGATAAGAGGAAAATGTTCAAATACTTGAAAACTAAACAACACACTTCAACACAATCCTTAGGCAAAGAAAAAAGTCTCATGTTGAACTGAATGAAAATGATAATACCACAAATCAATTGTGGGACACATCTAGGCAGTGCCAAGAGCATTAAGAATTGTAGCATTAAGTGTATACATTAGAAAAGAGAAAAAGTCTCCAATATACAGTCAAAGGCCTATTTTAAGAACCTAGGAAAGGTAAAACAAAACAAACAGAAGAAAGAAAATGATGAAGAACCAAAATCAATGAAAATGGAAACAGAATAAATGTTGGTGGAGAGATAGTGAACAGAACATAATAGGAAAACCAAAAATAGAGCCACAGTCATTCTGGAAAACCAAGGGGCAGTTTCTTTAAAAATTAAACAAGCAACTGCCATAGGACCCAGAAATTGCATTCCTGAGTATTTGTCCCAAAGAAATGATGACTTCTTTATGTTCATATAAAAGCCTGTACAGAAGCGTCTATAGCAAGTTTATTCATAATAGCCCAAGAATTGGAAACAACCCAGATATCCTTCAACAAGTAGGTAAATGGTTAAGCAAACCATGGCTCATCTGTATCATGGAAGACCAGTCACACTTGAGCATGTGGAAAGCAAGCCTGTGGATTTTCCTGAGCAGCACTTGTGTGCAGGAAGGTCCTTCCAAGGTGTCCAGTGCCTGAAGACATCCTGACCATTTCCTCTAGTGGATAGGAGGACTCCCTTCCTCCATGCCTGGGGACTTCCTTTGCTCCTTGTGGCTTCCTACTCACAAGGTCTTTGACTCTCTGGGGCTTCTCTGCTCATCCACCTACTAAGCAGTCCCAGAAAAAGACCATGCCTGCAGACACTGAGAATGGGTTGGTGGAATTATCCTCTTGTTTTAAGCTAGTGAGAGCACCCATATCCTAGAAAACTTGCAGATAATGGGGAAAGGAGGATGGGAAATTGTTTACTAAGATCTCTGTAAAATAGGGTGCTCCTGCATGCCTTCTTTGTTATCCCCTTCCTGAGGAATGAGGGTAACTACTGGACCAGGCAATGGGAGAAGAAAGAGCAAGAAGGATGCTGGTTAAGGTGGGTCTGCTTTGTGGGGGCTAAGGGTTAGCAAGAGCCAAGCAAGGAAGGGCTGTCAGGACACTCCCTGCTAGAGGACCCGGAGCTTTCTAATGTTTTACTTTTTCTAGCCACAAAACAATTTATGAGTTTTTCACTGTTGGGGAACAAACAGAAGTATGATTCATGCTTCACAATTTATGCAGCCAATTTCATAGGTATTTTCTAGTGGTATCATGGGTCTGACAGGTACATATATTTTTTTTCCTCTAAGAGCTTGTTTGATGTAAACAAATAAAAACTACTTAGACATAATAAAGACTATTTACTAAAAACCCAGAGCAAACATTTTACTAAATGGGAAAATGCCGAAGTCATTTCTATTAGTTAGAGAACAAGAGACTGCCTGTTGTCACCACTATTGGTCAACAAGGCTTTGGGGACTTTAATATAGTAAGACAGAAAAATGAATCAATTGGAATATATACCAGAAAAAGAAGATGAAAACATCTTTACAGATGATTGAGAGTATGTCCAGACAACGTCATACTTTTTAATAGAATAATATTAAAGTTATTAAGAGAATTTAGAGGAAGATAGGTGGATAAATATAAAAATATAGAGCTTTGATTTATAATAACAATAAACATTTGAGAAGGGAGATAGAAAAAATAGCCCATTCATAATATCAACAAATAGTATATAATTTCTAGGAATGCAGACAACAAAAGCTATACTGTTTATACATATAAATGACCAAAATTGTATTGAAAGACATAAAAAACGTCCCTCAACACATGGAGATGTTTGAACTATATTTTTGTGTGGAAATATTCACTGTCATAAAAATGCCAGTCCCTAAAAAAAAAAAAAAATCTAATAAATAAGAGACACTAAGATGTAAATTTAATGCTATTATAATATTATAGCTAGAAATTTATAAGGACCAGATAAGGTGATTTTAAGCTTTCTGTGGATAAATTAATTTTAAATGACAAGTGTTTAGAAAATAACAGTGGAGAAAACAGAAATGAAAAAGGACCCGCCGCATCAGACAGTGACCTTAGACTTGGGGCGGCCCGACCCGCTGCCCCTGGGTCGCTCCTTTGTAAGCTCCCCTGAGCCGGCTGCGCTCCTCTAACTGGGACTCCAGCCGGGCTGTTCTGGCGCTGGCGCGGCTCCAGGAAGGCGTCCGCATTCGCTGGCGGCGGCAGCGGCGGAGCCAGGCGAGTCCTCAGCGCCCAGCACCGCCGCTCCCGCAGCCAGGAGCGCGCACCGCAGGCCGGCAGCCTAGCTCGCGCGTCCCAGCCATGGCTCGTCACCTGCTCCCTAGAGAAGGAAGATGCGTGAGTCAAGCTCAAAGTCCAGCCAGCCCTGGCCTCCAAGCAGGAAAAGGACGGCACTGAGAAGCGAGGCCAGGAAGGCCGCCAAGCAGCCTCCGAAGGAACCCAGCGAAGTGCCAACACCTAAGACCTCGGGGCGACCAAAGGGCAGCAAAACCAAGGGCGCCGCAAAGACCCGGAAAACCACCACGGCTCCAGGGAGGAAACCAAGGGGCAGACCCAAAAAAACTGGAGAAGGAGGAAGAGGAGGGCATCTCGCAGGAGTCCCCGAAGAGGAGCAGTGACCGCCAGTGCCGCCTGCTCCCTCCCGAGGAGCCACTTTCTTCTGGGGCTGGACAGCTTCACTCCGCTCCCACCGCCCGCCCCTGGCCCACCAGCCCACCTGCGCCCTCCCTACAGCAGGCTACACAGCACACCAGCCGCTGCAGGGCCCCCGTGGTCCCAATGGGGAGCGGTTTTCCTCTAGCCTCAGTCCCCAGCGACCCTTCCTACCCCCACCCCAGGCACACACTTGCCTTGGACAAGGCTAATGTCCCACTTAGCCGCACCCTGCGCCTGCTGCGTCCCTGCCCGCTTGGTGGGGACATTGCTGTCTGGTCTCTTGGTTTGGGGCCCCCTTCTCTGCTCCACTGTTCATTCTGGCTTCCCATAGAGGGACCTGGGAGGGCTCCCCTGACCTTAAGGGGTCCAAACCCCATCTTATTCTGACATGCCCCACTGCTGGACCTGCACTAGCAGGTGTGACCAATGGGGAAGGGGTGCTTCGTCCCCAGCCAAACTTATCAGGTGGAGCTCACACCCTCTTCTCTTCCCCACCTGAGTCCTGCACTAGGTTGGACAGCACCTTTGGGGTACAGGAGGGAGGGCAGGAGTTGGAGCCCCTGTTCCCTATTCGCAGGCCCTACCACCTTGCCCTCACCCTGGGATCTGAGCATGTAGTGCAGGGGTAGAAATGAAGTCACCTGTTGCCCGGGTTCCCTGTGGCAGCCACCTAAGGCAGATCAGGAGGGGGGCTACCTGCCACCCTTAGCTTCCATTCTCTGCTGTTTACCTTCATCTGATGGGGCACTATTAACAAGGAGCTAGCCCTGCCCACTCTACCTCTCCCACTCCGCCCCAACCCCCATGGTTCTGGTTCCATCTTTTCCTCTTTTCATAAACTACCTCTGGACAGTTGTGTTGGTTTTTGTTCAATGTTTCATTCTTAGACGTCAGTCATTGCTGCTGCTACCAGCGCCAGACATTCATCCTCATGCCTCCCCCGTTCTGCACACATTCCCCTCCCCAAAGTGTTCCTCACAGGGAAGGGGGACTGGGGTGCAGCAGGCTGGGTTACCTACTACCCCAGTCCCAGGGAAAGTGGGGTCCTGCCCCTAGGATGCTGCAGCAGAGTGAGGAGGGGGTTGTGTTGACCATGAAGGGTATAGGGGCCACTTTCTCCCCTTGTTCTGTCAGGGAGGGTTTGGCCATTATTTGCCCCAGCCTGGGGCTACCTCTCTGGTATCCTATTTGCAGTTACTTGAATAAAAAATATATATATATCCTTTTCTGGAAAAACAAACAAACAAACAAACAAACAAAAAAAACTTAGACTTCAGCTACCTGCACCAAACAGCACGACAACAGCTAAGGATCTGATCAGTGCGTTCAGGGAAAAGATTAGAGAGCAGAGAAATAGATGAATAGTGAAAACCAACATGGTGGTGGCATTTCCAGTCAGAGAAGGAATGACTTATCACTCACAGTGGGACGGTTGGTTATCCAGCTCTAAGAAAAACAAAAGGAAGATTGGGTAGCCAATTTCATATATTTTGTATTCTAAGAGATTGTTACTATATGAATTATTAATATATGAACAGATAGAAACTACTTACAAAAAAGACTGTGCACTAAAAAGCAAGAACAAACATTTTACTAAATGAAAAAATGCTGAAGTTATTCTATTGTCTTCACGAATGACCAACACTGCTTTGAGGAACTAATACAGAAAGACAGGGAAATGAATTATTGGAATAAACATTGAAAAGAAGATAAAACTATCTTCCAAAAATAAAGGAGACTCTACCTTCACCATATACAAAAACAAATACTGGATTCATTAAAGATTTTATGTCAAAATAAAATATTAAAAAGAATGTAAGGGCATATTTATATAATTTGTTGGGGGGAGGGGAATGTCCTAAAACAAGTAGCAATCCCACAAGTCATCAAGAAAGGGTAGCTATGTGTTGACTACATGAAAACTAACCATTTCATAGAGAAGAAAAATCCATGAGTGAAATCAAAGAGCAAATAATAGACTAGGAAATGTATCTTCAGTAGGTAATACATAAATGGTTGATATCTTTAAACCATTGAAAGAATATCTATACATTAAGTGTAGTTTTAAAGACATTAAAATGTAGAAGAAAGGAGTAAAAGAATAGGAATTGCCAATTGCAGAACAGGCAATCCGACCTTTTAATAAATGTATGAAAAGAGGCCAATCTCACCAGCTGCCAGAGAAGACAGAATAAACCAATGTGGTCATAGTTCCGATTAAGGTTTTAGGGGTGACTAACTTGTTCCAGTTGCCCAGGACTCCAAGTTTTGAAACCTTTCAGTCCTGGACAAACTGAGATGGTCGCTTTTGAGGGAAGGAGGGGAAGCCTGGATAGGAAATTTGAACTTCGAATGGATCAAAAATTAACCCCATAGATTGTGTTGACACCTAAATACTTTTAAATAGAGCCTGAGTTCCCTTTAATTAACAGTTTTGTGTTTCTCACCATTAAGACATTAAGGACTCCCGAGCAAAGCAGTAACAATTACAGGCAGTAAAGAAAATTTTGTGAGATGGCTGAAAAATTTGTTCACAAAGGTGGTCAAAGGTTCGTGTAGGGCTGACACCCAGCTCTGCATGGCTTGCCAATTGGTGTGCCCTGTTGTGGGGCTGAGCCTGTCTGGACAAAGGGGGCACTTTTCTTTTGCACCAAGGTGCTGCATGGGCTTGGTACTGACTGTCCTGTGATCTGTAGGAAGCACTGGAGGGTCAAACCCAGCTACCCAACAGCATAGCAATCAGAAGACATGACCCTGTGTGGTCCAAGGTAACATTTCTGAGCAGTGCCTGCCAGGTGGGGCTGGTGGTTGGTGGGGCTTGAAGGCATCTGTGGGGCTGTCTTTTGGATTTTTGCCCTTCCAGGAGCCTTTATTGAGAGAGGCCAAGACCCTCTTGATTACCCAACTGGCTGTGCCACTTGCTTCTGCCCTCTCAGCCCTACTGGCTCCGGTTCTCCATGTAGCAGGCTCCACAGAAGCCCTTTCACTTCCTGTTCCAGTAGCTCTTCTTCCCCAACACCAGGCCTCTGGAATCCCTCTTGCAGAAGCTCTGAGTCTGCCCTGACTCACAAGGGGTGCCTTTAACTCTCTACCCAAGGGCTCTGAGGCTGAGCATCAGGTCTCAGAATGTGCTTCCTAAGATGGCCACCCCAAAATCCCATCCCACAAGCTCTTCTTACAATGTGTTGTTGATGTTCCTCCCACTGAGAGTGGAGGGCTAGGTTCCCTGTCTGTCCTTGAATTTGGGAGGGTTTTCATCTTTGGAAAAAGTGACATTACCTGAGACTCATCCTAAAAGGCAATATAGCTTTTGTGCAGTTGGGGTGGGGACGGCTACCTGCTCTTGAAACATGGACGCCATGCTGTGAGGAAGTCCAGGACATGTGCGGAGGCCGCAGGTAGGTCTTCTGTCTGAGGCCCCAGGGAAAGTCTATGCTGAACACCAATGATTATGAAGACTTAGAGATGGCTCCTGCCTTGTTATGCCCTGTGAGGACCACTTAGCTGAGCTCAGTCAATCCTCAGAACAGTGAGAGATGATAATAAAAATATTGTTGGCGTCTTAAGCAACCAACATTTGGAGTGACTGGTTAAAGAGCAGTAGATAAGCAGTGACACAATTCTGGCATCTGGGCACTGAGGTTAAGCTCCTGTTATAAGCTTCTGTGATACTAAATCTACCCCATTGCTTTCCTGGAAATCAACCATTTGTTCACCTTGTGTTGGTTGAGCACCTACCTCATGCCAGGCTCCGTGCTCAGCACTGGGGACCTGGGGCATGAGCAAAGAGATTTGGTGTCTGCTTTTAACAAACTTGGATCTGTTTCAAGGAGACCCTCATCCTCCTTCCTGGGTGGGGCAAGAGGTACCTGGTTCTACTGGCATCTTCCTTCATTTTCCCTCATCCAGTTTGCTCCCAGCAGTGTCCTATTTCCTCAGTCACTTGCGTGACTGAGTTCTGGATGCTATTATTGGCTTCCTGGGAGAACTGAAGAAGGGGTGCTTGAGGGATAAGATCAGATAAATGGGCTTAAACAAAAGGGGTACAAATCTATGCCAAACTAAGAGGCCTCTGGAAACAGACCTCATGCAGTTGGGTGGGCCTGTGCTGGCAATAGACATTAGTGGGGGACACTCAGCATGGTGCAGTTCATGTGGCCTTTTGTCCTTCCTCCAGACAAGCTCCTATTAGGAGATGAGTCTGAGTCATATTTCAGGGCTGTTAAAAATATAGTAGTAGTTGTGGGCAGTGGTGCATGTCTATATCCCAGCTACTCTGGAGGTGGAGGCAGGATTGCAAGTTCAAAGCTATATATTGCAGTAACTGAGAGCCACACTCTCTGAGGTTGCTCAAAGATCCGTGTCTTAATTCACTTTGTGCTGCTATAACAGATATCTGAGCTGGATAATTCATAATGAATAGAAATTTGTTTCTCACAGTTCTGACATCTGGGAAGTCTAAGATCACGTCACTGGCAGATTTGGTGTCTGGTGACGCTCTGTCTCTACTTCTAAGATGCCCCCTTGAACACTGCTCCTTCCTGAGGGGAGGAAAACTGTCCTCACATGGAAGAAAGCAGAAAGACAAAGTAGCTGAAGTCCTTTCATGGAGTCCTGCTCTAAGGGCACCTAATTCCATTCATGACAGCAGAGCCCTCATAACTTAATCTTCCCCTGAAGGCCACACTTTCCCAACAATATTATGGAGGGGATTAAGTTTCTACATAAATTTTTTGTTGTTGTTTTTTTTGTTTGTTTGTTTTTTATTTTCACATACTGCATTTGATTCATTGTACACAAATGGGGTACAACTTTTCCTTTCTGTGGTTGTGCATGATGTAGATTCACACCATGGGTGTAATCATACATGTACATAGGGGAATGATGTCTGTCTCATTCCACCATCTTACATAAATTTTTGAGGAGATGACTTTTCAAAAAAATTCAAACCAGCCATCTAAGATATAAAAGGAAACTTCTTCCTCTGGTGCAATGACTTCTGGGCACTCACGGAGCAGGTGGTGGGCTGCTCTGAGGAAGCTGAGGAAGAAAGTAGTGACTTCAGAGGCTTAGGGTGGTAGGAGGCTGAGAGGACCCTAGGTTCCCTGTTGGAGCTTGTAATCTATGGTCTCATGGAGGTCTGGAGGAAAGGGTCAGTTAGGGCTGCCACAGCAAAGTATCACAAACTGAGTTGCTTAACAACAGAAATGTATTGTTTCAGAGCTCTGGAGGCTAGAGGTCCAAGATTAAGGAGTCAGCAAGGTTGGTTCCTTCCCAGGGCTGGGAGGGAGAATCTGTTCATGCCCATCTCCCCTAGCTTCTGGTGGTGATTGTTGGTATCTTTTGCATTCCTTGGCTTGTAGAAGCATCATCTTGATCTCTGCCTTCATGTTCAGAGGGGGTTCTCCCTGTGGACCTGTCTGGGTTCCCAAGTACCCCTCTTTCTGAGGATAGAAGACATAGTGGACAGGGCCCACCATAAAGACCTCATTTTAATACTATTCTCTCTGTAAAGAGTCTGTCTTCAAATAAGTTCACTTTCTGAGGTGCTGGGGTTAGGATTAAACAAATGAACTTGGGAGGGACATAATTTACCCCATAATATGGAGAATAATACAAAACAGGCACCTCACTCTATTCTTTAGCTTTTTAAATCAAGTAATCTGCTTAATAACCTTGTGAGACAAGTATTCAATTTTTTCTAAATCCTTATTATAAATTTTTGAACAGCAGAACTGAATTTTACAATGAACACCACAAATTCTCACCACTTAGATTCTACCACTGATATTTTATAACATTTACTTCATCTCCTAATCTATCCATCTAGTTATTCATCTCTCAACCCATTCATGAATTTTCTTATTATCATGTATTTCATAGTATTTTATGAGTTTCAGAGTAAATTACAAAAATCAGTATGGTTTCCCCTTAATTGAACATGTAATAATTAACTAGAGTTCAACATTTTCACATATCTTTTTTCAAAGGTGAAATGTACACACAGTGAAATGCCCACGTCTTAAGTGCATATTTATTGAGGTTTGAAGAATGCAAATAGCTATGTAACCCAAACCCCTGTCTGGAAATTTCCCTCGTGCACTTTCTCAGTCAGTTCCTGCCCCCACCTTCCAGAGGCGACCACTGTTATTTTTCCACCAAAGGTTAATTTTGAGTGTTTAAGAAATTCATAAATATTGAGTCATACAGAATACATGCATTTAAGACTTTTTCCACTGAACATACTGTCTACAAGATTCATCCATGTTGAAAGAATGCTACTGCCTGTATCAGGACTTCATTCCTTCTTAATTCTGCCCTTGGTGAATAGTATAGAGTCCCTCAGATTCAAGGGGACTAGTACCAGAACCCCCACAGATACCAAAGTCTGTCAGTGCTCAAGAGTCTCATATAAAATCCTGCAGCAGTTGCATGTAACCTATGTACTTTAGACCATCTCTAGATTACTGGTAATACCTAATGCAATGTAAATGCTACATAAATAGTTTTTATATTGTATAGTTTCAGGAATAATGACAAGGAAAAAACCTGTACTTGTTCAGTACAAATGCCAGTATTTTTTCCAAATATTTTGGGTCCATGATTGAATTCATGAGTGCAAAAACTGCATATTTATGGAGGGCCAAGTGTGTCTCATTGTATGGACATACCACACTTCTCTTGAAGAGCTCTTGGGTTGCTTCCAGCATTTGGCTATTAAGACTAATAATGTATTTGCCTCTGTATTTTACCGATGAGGAAAGCCATGCTCATAAGTGATTTGTTGAAGGTCACATAGCTAGTGAAGGGCAGAACCAAAATTCAAATTCAGCCATATCTGCCTGAATGCTCCCTGTCCACCATGAGGCAAACAGCTTCCTCTGCCATGTGTTCTGCCAAGATACACTGTGCTGCCACAGGCCCAGAGTGACAGGACCAATCAGTCATGGACTGAAACCTCTGAAATCATGAGCCAAAATGAACCTTTCTTCCTTATGGTTGCTTTATCTCAAGTATTTAGTCACAGTGACAGAAAACTAACACAAGAGAGAATATTTTATAGTCCACTTCTCAACCTGCGGGTCTGGATGACCCTCCAAGGGAAATATTCATGTCTTCCCAAGTCTTCCTCTCTAATTGGTGAGAAAAGAGGGACTTTCCTGGGAAGACATGTACATGCCCTCACCCTACACCTGCCTTTGTAGGATAGTAGGGTATTCAGTCACGTTTCATGTCCCTCTCTTACACCCTTCACTTTGTGCTCCTGTGTACCACACCTGATGCCCCATCCTTTTTGTGTCTTTCAGAGGAAGGGGGTCTAAGTCACATAGGCTCTGGAGATCTTAGATTTCTGGGTGTGGGCACCATACTCAAGGAGATGTAGAAAGATACCCCTTTTGCAGAGGGCCAATGATGTGAAATCTGAGCTGATCCCCAAACACTCTCTCACAAATGTCTTCATATTTGCAATGCATTCTTAGAAGCACAAAAGGCAATGCATTCTTAGAAGCTCATTCACTCATAGAGCCCAAGTAGGCACCATGAATATAGGTGTGTTGGAAGCAGACCGGGCCTTGCCATCTGGCAACTTCTAGTCCAGAGGGAGAGGACATGAGACAGGTCAAGACCTTGGGCAGGGGAGTAGAGCTTCCAGGGAAGAACACAGGAAGGATGCTTACTTAGTGATGCTTACATTGAAATTTAAAGTTTAAACAGAATTATCCTGGCATTGGAGAAAATGGAGCAAGAGCATCCTAGTCAGAGGAACAATGTGTGTAATGCCCAGGGTCCCAAGGGCGGAGATTATTTGAAGACCCAAGAGATGTGGAGATTGGGCAGATTGTTGAATATGAGGGAGGGAGATGAGGGCAGTCCTGTCTGGAAGGAGCCCTGCCGATGGAAGAAGATGGCCATATTCCTTCTGAGGGTGACAGAAGGTCCTGGGGCAGGAACTGAAGGGCTGGAGATTCCATTAAGTGAGGGGAAATAGGCACAACTGGCTGGCATTCAGTTGGTCTAGCAGCTTGGACTCCCAACAGGACTGGCAGGCACCTGTCCAGCCTGGCTGGCTCCTGGTGCTGGCTTGCTCCCCTGGCCAGCCTGTCTGAGGAGCAGAGGCTGTTTCAATTGTTTCCTCATGCAAGGACCTCTGAGCCCAGAGCCAGACCTGACCTCAGAGCCCGCAATGCAGAAACAAGCAGAACTCCGCGGGATTCTGACTTCACTGACATCTGATGGCTTTGAGGGGGGTTGCAGAAGCAGTGTCCCCATGATCCAGCATGACACAGTGTTCCCTCCCTGGAACACAATGTTCCTTTAGGCTTTTGATTGACTGAAGGCTGATGGGGACACTAGATCACCTTGACTGTGCTAGGGCCACTCCCTAGTCCTCCCTCTCCCCTACCCCACACCCACAGCCCTGTTAGTCCCAGAAGGTGAGCTTGGCTAAAGTGCTTGGAGGGCAAGTGACTCCGCTTCCATAATTAGCAAATGATCCTTTCATTGGATATGCAGATGGGGTCATAAAGAGTGGAGTGCTGGGGCCAGGGGATCCCAGGGTTCACCTCGCTACTCCAGTAACTCTCAAATACCACTCAGTCACCTTGCTCACATGCCAAAACATGCTGTTTCTTGCTGATATTTTCCTCTACATATATTCACTTAGAATTAAATACTCTGATTTTAAAGGAAATCATTTTATTATTCTATAATGAAAAAAATTTCATCTTTTATAATGGGAGGTAAAAATAAATGACTAATTTTTAAAATAAGGTTGCTTGAATACCACCTAACATCATCCCATGTTCCACCAGAGGGTAGATGTATCCAGCTTTGGATCCAAGAGCATTTGGCTGAAGCCTCTGGCATGGCCAGAAGGAGGGACCCCAGGTTCCCATCATGCAGCTGACCTAAAGTACAGGTGTCCAGAGATGTGGGGCAGGGTGGGGGCCCTAAAGAGGAAGTGGTCGGGTGGCAGGTAGGGCTGCTCAGAGAAGGCCTCCTGGATACCGAGGACAGTGGAGGTGATGCAGGAGCTGAGGCAGGAGCTGGTGGGCCCAGTGCTAGCAAGGGGCTGGAGGACATCTGGAGAGGCCAGTACAACAGCTTGGGATGGAACTGTGAGTCCTGGGGTCTTCCCTTTATCTCAGGGAATGAGAAGGTTCAGAAGGGTTCAGCTTTTGGAAGGATTATTTTGAGGAGAGATTGGGAATAGAGGGAGGAGGTCACCCTGGTACAGATCCAAATGACGGGCAAGAGGGGAGTGGACAGGCCCAAGGCCTGCACAGTGAGTAAGTGGCTGCAGAGGGACTCAACTGAGTTTTCTGACTCATACCCTAGCTCTAGGGTTGTAAGAGGCCAGTCATGGTAGCAGGATGGGGAAGGAAAGGCGGCAGGGAAGCCCTGATCCAGGCATTGCCTGTGGAGCAATTACTTTGTAGTGTCACAAAGTTCACAAGGTTGACCTCATCCTCCCCACACAATGGCAGTCTTTGGTTCTTCCTCTGTGGCCATTGACACTATGGGCTGCTCCCATTCCTGCCAGGTGTCTGTCCCTCCCCACTTTCCCAGCCCATTGGTTTGATATTCAGGGCTCATCATGGGCTGTCTGCTCTTCTCCCTCTCCTCACACTCTCTGGGTCATCTTGTCTTCACCTGGCTGAGCTTTGCATGCTTGGGACAAAATCTAAGGGCTAAAATGGCTCCATGTCTGTGAGCAGCAAATAAACCATGCAGATGGAGATGATGCCAATCTTCATGTCCACCCCAGTCTCGCTGCTGTGTTTCAGACCCACCGCCTCATCTGTGGGTCCACTTCCACATCCTACAGGTTCTTCACACTTCGTGTGCAGCACTGTCTCCTCATCTGCCACCTAAGACCTGCTTCTCCCAAGTGTGGTGACAGATACCCATCACCCTCCTGCTGTAGCTGTGCACTAGGAAAACTCTTGATCCCTCCCTCCTGCTCCCCAAGTGCATCAGTGGATCATCCTTCTGCTTCAGCCCCTCCCTCACCCACCTGCTTCAGGCCACAGGCCTCTGATCACACCTTTTCTCTAGTTCCCCTTCTTCAGTTTTGCTTCACATCCACTGCAGCTAGACAGATTACCAAATACACATAGCTGCTTGCTAAAACCCTCTATGGCTCCCTACTGCCCTGGAGAAGCAAGGCCTTTTGCAGCCTGTGGTGAACTTGAGGTTCCTGTCCGAGACTAGTGCCTCCCCTATCCTGGTACTTGTCTTATGACTGCATTTGTCCAACCCTCCTGACCCTCAGTGTTCCAAGGCCTGTCTGGGTCACTCTTGTTCAACCTGAATTCCCTAGGTCTCGTACAATGCCTGGTGCAAAGGTGAGCACTCTATAAATATTGTCAAGTACATAGATGACCTGGGAGGGCTTGTCAGAGATAATTCAGTCCTTGACATCATTGCCCATGCTCCTGAGCCAGGTGTGTCTTGTGTTCCTTTTTCCTGGAGTTCTGGGGGACCCAGCCTGAGTCCCAGCCTTTTGAAGAAAGAAGTATAGCCCAAGTCCTACCAATTTACAAGGGCTTTAAAAAAATCACTGTTAGGCCATTTAATGCTGACAAATAAGGGTCTGAAGTCAGACAAATGTGAATTCAAGAGCAACAGCACAGCCCTGATCTAGTCTCTGGGCCTCCAGTGACATCAGCGGATCCTTGCACTTGGGACTGTTGAAGAGGCTGCAGTGCATGGAGAGTCAGCCTGGGGTAACTTCTTCCTCTCACTTTCTCTCCCTTGGCCCTCTGCAGATGTGGTACTCTGTTCAGACCTTTAAAACACTGCAAATGTCTGCTTTAAAAAGAGGAAGCTGGTTGATAACACCTCCAGTCCTTCTTGCTGACTGACATCCATGTGGGATGCAGCCCCTCCCTCTGCCCACCCCTGGGCTCTACCTTGGACCACAGAAGGACACAGTGTGCGTGCGAGCACTGGGGCTGGCCTGACCTTGTGCCTGTCCTCCCAGGTTCAACCAGGATGGGTGGAGGTGTGGATCAGCTGATATGTGACACTTTAGCCAGGTTCATTTCTCCCATTTCTTCATCATCATCCTCATCTCCCAGACCTGACAGCCTACTCCCAGGTACAGAGTGTTCCAAAGGCTCAGAAATCATGCTCTGCCTCCCTTGTGCTGTGTTATGCTCCTTGTTCCCCTGGGGGCAGGACAGGACCTCTGTAGATACTAAATGAAGAAGAAACAGAATGTCAGAGCCAGAGGGGGTGCTATGAGCCATCAGCTCACCCTTGGCCTGTGGATGGGAAAACTGACACCCAGAGAGCTGAGCCAGAGTGGGAGTCATCTGCCTGATCCCCACACCTTATATTTTTCTTGCTGCCCCCCAGCTCCTTCCAGAAACCCTGAACTGACCTGGTCTGTAGGCTCAGCGAGAGGGAAATCAGTAGACAGACAGGCTGGACTCTCTCTGACCTCTGAGAAGCAAGGCAGGAGGGGGCTGTGCCTCTCCCTCCGGCATCCCATCAGCATTCAGAAGCAGCCCTGACTTGTGGATGAGGCAAGGAGAGAGCCAGGGACTTGGCAGAGACCCAACCTGCCTGCCCAGCTGGCGCAGGAGTCATGCAGAATGAGCTGCCTCAGGGATCAGATGGGAATGGGGACTGACAGGAATGCAGAGCAGGTGTGCCAGCGAAGAGGCAGAGGCAGGAGCCCAGGTGCTTCTGTCCTTTGGACTAGGTCAGCCTGAGGGGTGAGGGTGCTCCTCTCCTGCCAGATGCTCCCTCTTCCCCACATACCTACCTCCATCCCTTTCTCCTTCTTCAGGCACCCCCTCCAGCTCTCCTCCCTTCTCCCATCCCCATTCTCCCTCCCTTCCCCAAACTGGACTATTCAGGTAACATTGGATAAGGATTTCGGAGTCACTGTTTTTTCTGGATTTTTCTAATGCTACTCTTCAGAACAGGTTTCCTCCTTTTTCTTGGGTGTACATAGCCTCTGCTTCTTCCTTTGCCTATATGAGGAGCTTTAGGTGCTGAAGACTGACCCACTCTTTCCTAAGGGAGATAGGGGTTTCTCTGCATCCCTGTGCTGAGGCAGTGAGAGGGAGCGACAGTGCAGTAGGGAACCTTCAGAAGTTGAAGCTAATGGAAGGAGAGGAGCAGAGCAATGCAGGGGATCTGGGAGGGAAGGGATCAGGATGAGACTGGGTCAGACCCTGGCCAGCAGGTGTGTGTACAGAGAATGGAGTCACTTGGTGGTATAACTCCCAGCATGGTGTGGGTACTCTGTGCATTTTGAGTGACAGCTTGGCAGAAGTCAGAATCCACTATCAGTAGAAGTCAGAAGGCAGAATCCACTGGTAGTCAGAAGTCCAAGCTTCTGGCTCAGGGGCTCAAACGAGTCTAGCAGCTCTGGGTTTCCCAGGACTGATTCTGAGACTGCAGATCACCCTGCCCCTCTGCCTTTGAAACCATTCCATGGCCCTTTTCCCCCCAGGAGAGGGAGAACATGGTAAGTCTGTTTTTGCTGCCCATGGGAACTCTCTTACCTGGAGTTAGTTTGGGGCTCCTGCCTTCTCTGGTGAGCGGCAGCAGGGAGCCTCCCTCTGCACACTCCATGCTAGCTGTGCCCCAGTTTCTGCCCCTTTAGGAGCCACAAACAGCAACATTTGGCCTGGCTTTGATGCCAGTTGTCTGGGTGTGTGTTAACACTCTGTGCCCACAGCAGGCCTGGCAGGGGAAAGGGATGCTGTACCTGGTGAGCAGGTACTCAGAGCCTTCTGAGGGCAGAGGAGTGAGCTCAGGTCTGAAATACTGTTCAAAGTTAGAAGTTCAGAATACTGAACCCAGGGGTGGTTTCAGCTAAAGGTATCCAGCCTCATCTAACATGGACAGGGGGAAGGGGAGGCGACTGCAACCCAGCAAGAGAGAGACCTGCTCTGGTCTGTTACACGTTTTGTGAGAAACTCTAGCCTAGAAACCAGGTCTCCTGGCCTCCCTTAATGACACCCTTTGTCTGGTAAATAAAAAACTTGGAGAAGTTCTTTTTTTCAGGTGACCAGGAAGATGGTGGGCATTCAGACGGGGCATGCCTACCAAAAGCAGCCAACCATCTTTCAAAACAAGAAGAGGGTCCTGCTAGGAGAAGGAGCAACTCCCTCAATACTACAAAAATATTGACCTGGGCTTCAAGACACCAAAACAGGCCACTGAGGGTACCTACATCAACAAGAAATGCCCTTCACTGTCACAGTTTCCATCTGAGGGTGGATCCTGTCTGGTGTGGTGATGAAGATGAAGATGCAGAGGACCATTATGATCTGTCAGGACGATCTCCACTACATCCGCAAGACAATCACTTTGAGAAGCGTCACAAGAACTGTCTGTGCACCTGTCCCCCTGCTTCAGGAATGTCCAGGTCGGAAACATCATCACAGTGGGTGAATGCAGGCCCTTGAGCAAGAGAGTGAGCTTCAGTGTACTCAAGGTCACCAAGGCTGCTGGCAGCAAGAAGCAGTTCCAGAAGTTCTGAGACTGGATACCTGCCCACCCCTCAAAGCAAAATAAACTTATTTTCTAATTCACAAAAAAAAAAAAAAAAAAAAAACTTGGAGAAATGGCAGTGACAGCAGTGACTTGGGGCCATTAGAGAGGTACAGAAGGGCTCCAGGCTGAAGGTGGAAGGTGGAGACTGCAGTGGCAATGGTCAAGGGACAGTTCAGGCCATGGAGCAGATGCTGTAGTTTAAAGGAACTTTGATTTATTATTTTTCTTCTTATTATTTTAGTATTTATTATTTAGGCCCATGGAATATTAATCTTATGTACACTTGGGTGGATGAGAGAGTTGAAAGGGATAATGGACATGGAGATGCTGTATCAACTTGCTAGGCTCTGCAAATGTTAGTCCTTATTATCAGAAGACTGCATTTCTCACACCTTGGCTTTATGGAAACTGATAAATGACAGAACTGGAAGGGATCCATGGAGACCTCCCACTGCCCCTCAGTGAGGCTCATAAATGGTGAACCCAAAGTCTTGGTGCATTCTTTTTAAGAAAAAGTATGCAAAACTAAAAATACAAATATTTATATAGAAGAAGAAATCACAACAAATAACACAAGTTTTAAAAAAATCTGACATCATAGACTCACACACACACACACACACACACACACACACACACACCAGAAAAACTAGCAACATATTTCATAAATGAATATGGATCATCTTCTGCTTCTTATCTTTAGTACTTTTATCATACATATTTGGGTTGTATATTCTTTGATCTCTTCATAGCATGATAATTTTGTATTATTATTTACTATAGAGAGAATAAAAAGATAAGTCTGTCTTTCCTGTAAGCTTGGTGACCTCAATCTTTTTATTCTTTTATTATTTATTTATTTATTTTTATAATTGGTAGTTTGAAAACATTTCTTTCAGCTTCTTTGGTGCTGATGATGTCTGAGCAGTCCTCTGTTCGGGTGGTCAAGTTCTTGGTTGGGACCAGTTCTCCCTCTTGTGGTGTTGACAAAAGCCAAGCCTGGGAAACATTTCTTGCCTAAAGGTGAAGAGAGACTTGACTCTCAGCTCTGACACTAACAGTTATCAGACATTCTAGGACAATGGGCTTACTGGGTACAGCAGGATAATAGCAGGATGTTCCTGGCACTGTAACAGTAGGAGAACTGCAAAAATGTTTCTAACTCTGTAACATTTTAGTGCCTATTAATAATCCCCAAGCCTTGAACAGTTTACAATATCCCTGTAGTTCAACTTCCTGGTTATGAGACCCGATATAATAAACTTGTGGAGCTAGTTCTGGGTCACTGTTCCTCCATCAGAGTGCAGTATCCCACCTGGTCCCAGCTTTACCTGAAAATGTCTGTTTTCTTTGTCTCTGAGTTTTTCTCTATCTCCTGTCACCCCTACTCAAGATCCTTTGTTGATGCTCTGTGGGTTGTGGCACTGTGGCTCATCAGCTGGCGCCAGTGGCTGCTACAACTTGACTGTGTTCTGGCCCACCTGGGTCCCTGCCATTGCCCACTTCTCTTAGTTCAGTCCCAGGGTGAAGGACAGGGTAACCATGAGGCCTGGGTCATGATGGTCTTTAAGTGGGAGACTGAGCCAGCAGGTCCTGTTCTGATCTTTCCTCTGGGAGTGCAGTGTGTGCAGCCCTGGTGAGTGAGGTCCTCCAGAAGCAGGTGGGTGTCCATCCATTGGAGGTGGACCATGACTGCCGTCCTAGGACCCTACTTGGGAATGGTGTATGATGCCAGCTGGAACAGAGCACCCATGTCAACTGGGGTTACTGAAGTCTCCTGGCCACACCCTGAAGAGAACCCATGAGTGTGGGGCCATGAAACATGGACTCTGGTGTTCTCACAGTCAGCCTCATTCTGATCCCTGACTAGCATTTCCCAGAGGGATGCTGGCATGCTCTGTAATAGGAGGGTCCTGTAGTGTCCTAGGTTGGTTTTGGTTATTATAATAAAATACCATAGACTGGGTGGTTTATAAACAACAAACATTTATTTGTCACTCTGGAAGTCTCAGATCAGGATGCTAGCATAGTGGGGTGAGGGTGAGGGTGCTCTTCCACATACAGATAGCTGACTTCCTGTGGTTTCCTCACATGGTGGAAGATGGTGAGAGAGCTCTCTGGTCTCTTCTTACAAGGGCATTAATCTTGTACACATGGGCCCCACCCTCAAGATATAATCACCTTGAAAGACCCTACATCTTAACACACCATATTGAGGATTAAGTGTCAACATGTGACTCTGTCATCCAAGAAACTACCAATATTTTTATTTCACGTGGAAGTGTTTACAGACATCCCCAAACATTATTTCTGCAACTGATGACCATCTTGCATTTATGGTAGTTGTTAGACCTACAGGAGACCTTGTTATTTAATGTTGCTCATAAAAAAAATAGCACTATTACATTATCACTTTTTTAAAGTATTGTGATAACTGTGCTTCAGTAGAATTCACTGGTTTTATTTTATGTATTTAACAATATTCTTCTGAGCAAGGTTCCCTCTATCTCACCTGTCAAAGAGGTTCAGACTGAAAGAGGTCTAGATGGCCTGACTCAGCATGAATGAGGGCCCAATCCAGTTGGTATCATTTATTAGATGTAGGACATCAGGTAAGTCCCAAAGCCACATGAAATGCCTCTCCTAAACCACGGGTTTCTTAATTGTGACCCACTGTTGACACATGGGCTACTTAATTCTTTGTTGGGATGTCAGGGTGTGGGTGGGCACTGTAGGATTTCAGCAGCATCCTTAACTTCTACCTGCTAGATAGAATCTAGCCCCCTTGTTGTGACATCCCGAAACATGTCCTCCTGACATTTTCACATGTCCCCGAGGTGGGGGGCAAGATAGTAGAGAACTGCTGAGCTAGATGCACGGTGTGACATTAGAAGATTCCTTTGGTGTTAACTGTGATAATGCCTCAATGTCTGATCAATCCATCAAGGAGGCCTTTAGCCTGTTGGTTAGGACACTAGATTTTAGTAAATTCAGTGTCAGAAGGGGCTGACCTTACTGCTTGAGAGGCCACCAGGAACTTCCCCTCCGGAGTGTTGGACCTCACAATGGTAATTCTGACAGGGAGTCTGGGGTGCCCAGCCTTGGTGAACTCATACTGGGGTGAGAAAAAAGAGGTCCCATGGATGCCTGAGGGTGCTGTCTGACCTGAAAAATGGGTCCAGAGTCCAGGTGAACAGGAGCTGTGGAAATGCCTATTCAAACTCAGAAGATTCCTGCTTCTTTTAGAGTCCAGAAGAGTAAGGACAGCTGTACATCCTGATGCCCTGACCGATGAGGCAGGGCTGCTGGGGTGCCTAAGAGGAAGTGGGCCTTCCTTATGTTATTTTTATTTGTTCTTTGTAGTTATACATGACAGTGGAATGTATTTTGACATATTCTACATACATGGAAGGGGTCTTCCTTGATTTCTTTGAAGTACAGAAGGGGTGCCCAGAAAACCCGAAACATTAGGAAGTGTGGAGCAGTGTGAGGAACTGTGGAGGCCAGAGCACTTCTGAGAAAGCAGAGTGCTCGTCTGAGATGGTGTCAACAAAAAGGAAGTAGAGGGTGGATTCAGTGACCTATGGACTTGTGAATTCAGTGTTGATGTCAGACAAGCATCTGGATCAATTATTAAACATATGGCTGTCAGCCCTTAGATGCTGAAAGGGTGGTTGATAAAAATCACTGTAAGAATGGAAGTGAACAAAGAATGAGTCATGCTAGACTAGCCTCATTCTTTATGGCTCTGTGCTTCCGATGGCATGAGGGTGCTGGTGCAGGGGACTCTGCAGATGGCTCTCCACAGGGTGTCTCCTCACATTTCTCACAATATTCCTGAGGAAAGGTTTGGAAATGTGAGCTGGATGACAGCAGGTTGGGCTGCTTTCTGTTGGGTCAAGACCTGTTCCTAAAAACAAACACCACCAACTAAGTGGATTCTAGCTATGTCTGGGATATTGAGGAAGGAAGCCATTATTACGGAATTGTCTGGACTTAATAATAATGATGATAGCTAACACCTTAAAAATGAACCTGTGTCAGGCATGGTTCTAATCCCTGGGCATGGTTCTAATCCTTGAATTCCTCCTGATAAAATTATGAAGTAGATTCCATTATTTTCCATATTTCTTTGTCGAGAAAACTGAAGCAGAGAAATGCCAAGGTTAGCAGGTGGCTAGGATGCAGTCCCCGTTAGTGCTGAGATTCTAACAAAGGGTGGGGAAAGAGTGGATAATATGTGCACAAAAGGAAGATGATCAGGTGTGCTAAGTGGCCCAGCAGTCCCCTTCTCTGGGAAACTTTGCCTGCTTCCCAGGTGGGCCTACTGGCCTCTCCCAGGTACTCGCAAGGCACCTGGTAAAGGGTGCTGTCCCTGCTTCTCCATGTGGTTGATGGTTTCCTGTTGTGGGTGTCTGCTACCCACTGTAGGCTCATCTCATCAGTCCAGGGCCCCTCAGCATTGAGCACAGTGATAACTCATGGGTTTTCCTTATATGTCGACGAGGGAACTGGAAAGGATTTAAGGAGGTTTAAAGTATGAAGGGAAAATGAAAGCACCTTGGAGCCATGGAGCCTGAGTGTTAACAAAGGTATATAGGGCCTGAGTGACAAAATCACAACCTACGACCAAAGGGAGGAAAGACACAGGAGGTTTATCATACCCAAGAATGTGGTATTGGGGGAACCTGTGGAAAGTCTTCCCTAAACCCTGGATGGTCTGCAGAGGTGCGGACCATGGTCACAGACTCACCTGTCTCACATTCTTCTCCAGCCACATGAGCTAAGAAGTCTGTGAAGGTGGACTTTCAAGTTCTGTAAAGTGGTCTGCTTTCCTTTTCCTTTTATTTTTTTAAATTTATTTTTATTGTAAACAAATGGTATACATGTTGTTTCTGTTTGTACATGGAGTAACAGCATTTCATTTGCATTATCATACATTTACATAGGGTAATGATGTTTGATTCATTCTGTTACTTTTCCTCCCCCCCACCCCTCCCACCTCTCTTTTCCCTCTATACAGTCCCTCCTTCCTCCATTCTTGCCCCCTCCCCCCTCCCATTATGTGTCATCATCCACTTATCAGCGAGATCATTCATCCTTTGGTTTTTTTGAGATTGGCTTATCTCATTTATCATGATATTCTCCAATTTCATCCATTTGCCTGCAAATGACATCATTCCATTATTCTTTATAGCTGAGTAATATTCCATTGTATATATGTATACCACAGTTTCTTTATCCATTCATCAATTGAAGGACATCTATATTGATTCCACAATCTGGCTATTGTGAATTGAGCAGCTATGAACATTGATGTGGCTGTATCTCTGTAGTAAGCTGATTTTAGTCTTTTGGGTATAGGCAGAGGAGTGGGATAGCTGGGTCAAATGGTGGGTCCATTCCAAGTTTTCTAAGGAATCTCCACACTGCTTTCCATAGTGGTTGCACTAATTTGCAACCCCACCAGCAATGTATGAGTGTATCTTTCTCCCCACATCCTCGCCAACACTACTGTTGTTGCTTGTATTCTTGATAATCACCATTCTAATTGGGGTGAGATGGAATCTTAGTGTAGTTTTGATTTGCATTTCTCTTATTACTAAAGATGGTGAACATTTTTTCATATGTTTGTTGATTGCTTGTAGATCTTCTCCTGTGAAGTGTCTGTTCATAGCCTTAGCCCATTTGTTGATTGGGTTATTTGTATTTTTGGTGTAGAGTTTTTTGAGTTCTTTATATATTGTGGAAATTGGTGCTCTATCTGAAGTATGAGTGGCAAAGATTTTCTCCCACTTTGTAGGCTCTCTCTTCACATTGCTGATAGTTTCCTTTGCTGTGAGAAAGCTTTTTAGTTTGAATCTATCCCAGTTATTGATTCTTGCTTTTATTTCTTGTGCTATGGGAGTCCTGTTAAGGAAGTCTGATCCTAAGCCAACATGTTGAGGATTTAGACCTACTTTTTCTTCTATAAGATGCATGGTCTCTGGTCTGATTTCAAGGTCCTTGATCCATTGTGAGTTGATTTTTGTGCAGGGTGAGAGATAGGGGTTTAATTTCATTCTGTTGCATATGAATTTCCAGTTTTCCCAGCACCATTTGTTGAAGAGACTATCTTCTCTCCATTGCTTACTTTTGGCACCTTTGTCTAGTATGAGAAAATTGTATTTATTTGGGTTTGTGTCTGTGTCCTCTATTCTGTACCATTGATCTACCTGTCTATTTTGGTGCCAGTACCATTCCATTTTTGTTACTATTGCTTTGTAGTATAGTTGAAGTTCTGGTATTGCAATACCCCCTGTTTCATTCTTCCTGCTAAGGATTGCTTTAGCTATTCTGGGTTTCTTACTCTTCCAGATGAATTTCATGATTGCTTGCTCTGTTTCTGTAAGGGACATCATTGGGGTTTTAATTGGAATTGCATTGAATCTGTATAGCACTTTTGGTAGTATGGCCATTTTGACAATATTAATTCTGCCTATCCAAGAACATGGGAGATTTTTCCATCTTCTAAGGTCTTCCTCAATTTCTTTCTTCAATGTTTCGTAGTTTTCATTGTAGAGATCTTTTACCTCTTTGGTTAGATTGATTCCCAAGTTTTTTTTTTTTTTTTGAGGTTATTGCAAATGGAGTTCTTTTCCTCATTTCCCTTTCAGATATTTCATCACTTGTGTATAAAAATGCTTTCGATTTATGTGTGTTGATTTTATAGCCTGCTATTTTGCTGAATTCATTGATGAGGTCTAGAAGTTTTCTGGAGGAGTGTTTGGATCCTCTAAATATAGAATCATGTCATCAGCAAATAGGGACAGCTTAAGTTCCTCTTTTCCTATTCGTATCCCTTTAATTTCTTTCATCTGTCTAATTGCTCTGGCTAGAGTTGCAAGGACAATTTTGAATAGAAGTGGTGAAAGAGGATATCCCTGTCTTGTTCCGGTTTTTAAAGGGAATTGTTTCAGTTTTTCTCCATTAAGAATGAATTTGGCCATGGGCTTAGCATAAATAGACTTTACAATGTTCAGGTATGTTCCTACTATCCCTATTTTTTCTAGTGTTTTGAGCATGAAAGGGTGTTGTATTTTGTTGAACACTTTTTCTGCATCAATTGAAATAACCATATGGATTCTTATCCTTAAAGTCTATTGACATGATGGATTATGTTTATTGATTCACAGATGTTAAACCATCCTTGCATTCATCCCTTGCATCAAGGGATGAACCCCACTTGATTGTGGTGCAAGATTTTCTTAATATGTTTTTGGATATGGTTTGCAAATATTTTGTTAAGGACCTTTGCATGTATATTCATCATGGATATTGGTCTAAAATTTTATTTTCTTTCCTTGATGTGTCTTTGCCTGGTTTGGGTATGAGGGTGATATTAGTTTCATAGAATGAGTTTGGTAGGGTACCCTCCTTTTCTATTTCCTGGAATATTTTGAGAAGTATTGGAATGAGTTCTTCTTCAAAGGTCTTGTAGAACTTGGCTGAGAATCCATCTGGCTCTGGGAATTCTTGGATGGTAGGTTTTTAATGACTTCTTGTATTTCATTGCTTGATATTGATCTGTTTAAATTGTGTATGTCCTCCTGGTTCAGTTTGGGAGGAGCATATGTCTCTAAAAATTTGTCAATGTCTTCAGTGGTTTCTATTTTGTTAGAATACAGATTTTCGAAGTAGCTTCTCATTATGTTCTGTATCTCAGTGGTGTCTGTCATGATATTTCATTTTTCATCACGAATTTTAGTAATTTTAGTTTTCTCTCTCCTTCTCTTTGTTAGTGTGGCTAAGGGTTTGTCTATTTTGTTTACTTTTTCAAAGAACTACTTTTTGTTTTGTCACTTTTTTGAATTGTTTCTTTTGTTTCAATTTCATTGATTTCAGCTCTGATTTTAATTATTTCCTGTCTTCTACTACTTTTGCTGTTATTCTGTTCTTCTTTTTCTAGGGCTTTGAGCTGTAATGTTAGGTCATTTAATTGTTGACTTTTCATTCTTTTCTGGAATGTGTTCCATGCAATGAATTTTCCTCATATTACCACTTTCATAGTGTCCCAGAGATTTTGAAAAGTTGTATCATATTGTCATTGATCTCCAAGAATTATTTGTCTCCTCCATGATGTTTTCTGTTATCCATGTTTCATTTAATAGCATATTATTTAGTCTCCACGTGTTGGAGTAATTTGTGTTTTTTATTTTGTCATTGATTTCTACTCTTAGTCCATTATGATCTGATAGAACACAAGGCAGTATCTCTATTTTTTTGCATTTCCTAAGGGCTGCTTTGTGGCATAACATATGGTCTATTTTTGAAAAGGTTCCATGTGCTGCTGAGAAGAAAGTGAATCTGCTCTTGATGGATGGAATATTCTGTATATGTCTATTAAGTCTAGGTTATTGATTGTGTTATTGAGTTCTATGGTTTCTTTGGTTGGTTTTTGTTTGGAAGATCTGTCTAGTGGTGACAGTGGTGCGTTAAAATCACCCAGAATTATTTTGTTGTCATCTATTTGATTCCTGAAATTGAGAAGGATTTGTTTGATGTACAGGGATGCACCATTGTTTGGGCCATAAATATTTACTTATCATTACATCTTCCTGATTTATGGTTCCCTGAAGCAGTATGAAATGTCCTTCTTTATCCCTTCTGACTAACTTTGGCTTGAAGTTCACTTTATCTGATATAAGGATGGAAACCCCCACATTTTTACTGAGTCCATGTGTGTGGTAGGTTTTTTTCCCATCCTTTCCCCTTTAGTCTGTGGATGTCTTTTTCTATGAGATGAGTCTCTTGCAGGCAGCATATTGTTGGGTCTTTCTTTTTAATCCATTCTGCCAGTCTGTGTCTTTTGATTGATGAGTTTAGGCCATTAACGTTCAGGGTTATTATTGAGATATGATTCATATTTCCAGTCATTTGGGCTTATTTGTGGTTTTTAATTTGGCTTGGTTTCTCCTTTGAGTGGTTTTTCTCTAAGGTAGTTCCTCCCTTTGCTGACCTACATTGTTGTTTTTCATTTCCTCCTCATGGAATATTTTGTTGAGAACATTCTGTAGCACAGGCTTTCTATTTGTAAATTCTTTTAACTTTTGTTTATCATGGAAGGATTTTATTTCATCTTCAAATCTGAAGGTTAGTTTTTCTGGGTATAGGATTCTTGGTTGGCAACCATTTATTTCAGAACTTGAAATATGTTGGTTCAGGCCCTTCTAGCTTTTAGAGTCTGGGTTGAGAAGTCAGCTGCTATCCATATTGGTTTCCCCCTATATGTAATCTGATGCTTTTCTCTCACAGTCTTCAAAATCCTATCTTTACTTTGAATGTTAGGCATTTTCATTATAATGTGCCTTGGTGTGGATCTGTTGTGATTTTGTGCATTTGGTGTTGTGCAAGCCTCTTGTATTTGATTTTCCATTTCATTCTTCAGATTCAGGAAATTTTCTGATATTATTTCATTAAATAGGTTGTTCATTCCTTTGGTTTGTATCTCTGTGCCTTCCTCAATCCCAATAATTCTTAAATTTGGTCTTTTCATGATGACCCATAGTTCTTGGAGATTCTGTTCATGATTTCTTACCATCTTCTCTGTTTGGGCAACTTTATTTTCAAGATTCAATATTTTGTCTTCATTGTCTGAGGTTTGTCTTCCAAGTGGTCTAGTCTTTTGGTGATGCTTTCCATTGAGTTTTTTATTTGGTTTATTGTTTCCTTCATTTCAAGGATTTCCATTTGGTTTTTTTTGAGAATCTCTATCTCTTTGTTGAAATAATCTTTTGCTTTCTGCACTTGCTCTTTCAGCTTATTGGTATTATCATTCATTGCCTGCATTTGCTCTCTTATCTCATCCTTTGCTTTGTGAATCATCTTAATCATGTATAATCTGAAGTCCTTTTCTGACATTTCTTCTACTATACTGTCATTGGATTCTATTAATATAGAATCTAGATTTGTTTGGATCATTTTTTTCCCTTGTTTTTTCATGTTGTTCATGTATCTTCCCCTCCAGCAGTGCAGATCTGGGGTATTGCAGATTTCCCCCTATAGGGCTTATAGTGACCCTATAGGTTTCCAAAACCTTTTCTTTAAGGGGAGATTAATATTAGCAGTACCCAATTCAGACACTATGCAATCCTAGACCAAATAGCCCCTATGAGGAAAATAACAAAATTGTCATAATAAACAGAAGAAGTTCAAATATTATCTTCAGTAAAACAAAGAGATTTGCAATAAGGTCTGCAGTTTCTAATGGAGGACAAAGAGGATGCAGAGGGATGTAGAATGTAGCTGTTAATGGGATAAGAAAAGAATATACAGAAGTTGTAGGTAATAGAAAGTGTGAGAATGTAATCAAAAGAAATTGGATGTTAGCATGCAAAAAAGGAAGAAAGACTCTGAGGGAACAGGTAAACAAAAGGAAAAGAGAGCAAGAAAAATAAAGAAATAAAAACTTAAAATTTTTCAATAAGGAGAAAAAGGATAATCTACAGTATAATAGTCATATAGTAATGAAACCTCCCAGTCTTCAGTAGCCTGATGCATGAGAGGTACCTGACAATGAGCTTCAAGTCTCCAGCAGGTGTCTCAGGATGGGATTTGCCCCACCTAAAGATCAGAGCTCCGTCTTCCAGGATTATCCAAGATGGCCACCCTGGCTTCCAAATGTGTTGGCAAATGGTGCAGCTCGGGGTGTGGACATGGTCATCTGGATGTTTTGGAGGTAGGAGGTTGTTGATCAGGCAGGGGTCCTGGAGGTTGGGTGTGTTTGGTGTGGTTGCAGGTTCCTGGAGGCCGAGTGCAATCAGTTTGGGGTCCCAGTGATAGGGTGCAGTCAGTTGGTCTGGGGTTCCTGGCGGGAGGGAGCAGTCAGTCGATGTGAAGGCCCCAGAGGCAGGGAGTGATCGATCGATCCAGCTGAGGGATCCTGGAGATGGGGCTCAATCAGTCCGGCCAGGGGTTGTATGGGGCCTGGCTATTGTCTCAAAATGGCGGCATCCACTGTGTAATCAAACCTGCAGGTACTATAACAGTGAACTTCCAGGCAACAGCAGGCAGCTGGTGCTCCACTAGCAGTTGGCAATCAGTTTTCTGACTGTTGTCAGATAATCGGGAGGTGAACCTTTTGCGTTCGGTGATGGGTAGGTGAAAGACAGGCAATGGACAGGCAAGAGGCAGGCAAATGGCAGATGATAGGCGCCTGACAGTGAGCAATCTACACTCAAATAAGGCGTCGATATGCTGGCAGACTGCAGGTGATCACAGCAGACGAATGGGGTAAACAGCAGGGGATCAATAAGCAACAAAAACTGCCTCACCAAGAAACAGATATCCTCTGCTTTAAAGCAGAGTTACACAGCGACAAGGAACGCAGCCTCCCTCTAGTCCGCCATCTTGGATCTCCCTGAATATTGAGGTATCTGACAGATAGCAGCTCGGCTGCTGCAGCGGGGAAATGAGGGATGGGCCGGGAAAGACACAATACAGCAGAGCACCACAGCTGCTCCCTGTGGCTTCCAGCAGCCGCCTCTGAGAAGACACAGCAACAAGCAGGCAGCAGCAGCTCTCCTTTTCCTTTTAAATTTATAGGAAAAAAAAAGACATGGGGGAAACTTGAATGTAGATTAGTAAGTGAAAGAGTCAGTCTTAAAACGTTCTATGCTCTATGATTTCAACTATGTAACATTCTAGAAAAGGCAAAATCAAAGAGATAGTAAAAAGGTCAGTAGTTTCCAGGGTTGGGGTGTGTAGGATGACAGATGCATAGGTTGAGCAGAGGGCAATTTTAGGGCACTGAAATTATTCTGTATGATACCATAATGGAGATACATATCATTATACACTTGTCAGAACCTACAGAATGTAGAATGCCAAGAGGCAACCCTAATGTGAACTCTGGAGTTTAACTAATATTGTATAAAATGTCATTTAATAAATTGTAATGATTGCACAATACTGATGTAAGATATTAATATAGGAGATTCTCCCTTCCTCTCTCCAGGTGGATATGGGAACTCTACTTTCTGACCAATAGTTCTCTAAACCTAAAACTGCTCTAAAAATGAAGTTGTTGCATGTGCACCAACAGGAATGTGTGAAGCCACCTCCTTACTCCCTGATGTAAAAAAGAAGGTCTGCCATTATTAGCCTGTAACTTGCTTCCTTTCCATTTCCTCTCCTCATGAATACTCGGTAGGTAAGCAAGCTTCCTAGAACAGGAAATGCAACACAATTATAAAGAATTTGTGGGCTAAATTGATCTAATAGATTTCTTTGGGCTTTTAGCTGCCCTAAGTCATTACACTAAATGGACTCCAGGAGGGTTACCATTAGCACCTGTTCCTCCTGACTTAGACCAAGTGAACCAGGGTTCAGAGAAGTGCCACAGGAGGCCATAATTGCTTGTGGTCTGGTGTCACTTGTCTCCCACTCCTAGGTAAACTAAGGGCACCTTCAGAGTATGGAAAGTGTAGACCCCTTTCTAAGGGGGTGCTGGGGTGGGGGCTGGTCCTGAGCAGCAGGTGCCCCACAGGATATGAATCAGGATGAGCATCAGACGAATGTTGGTGGGGGATGGAAGACAAGGAGGAGTGGTCAATTGCTAAGAGAGATTGAGGGAAGGAGCTAGGTGGAGCTTGATTCTAGATTAATGTGTGTGTGTGTGTGTGTGCGCACGCGCACGCGCGCACACACGCACAATAAAAGAGAATGTCCCCTGTCAGAATTGGAAGAGATCTTGAGACCTTCTGTTCCTTTCTCTCGCTATACAGTTGAGGGAATCAGGTCTAGGGAGCCCCCGGCCCTGTGTATGAATCAACTTTTTGTCACTATAACAAAATTATGCAACAAAAACAACTTAGAGAAGGAAAGGTTTATTTAGGCTCACGGTTTCCAAGGATTCAGTCCATGGTCAACCAGTTCCAAGGCAGAAGCTTTGGGGTAGGAGGGTAAGGTAGAGGAATATTTCTCATCTCATGGCAGCTAGAAAGCAGAGAGGGAGAGGGAGGAGGGGGCCAGACAGAAGACCACCCCTCCCAGGGCACTGCCAGTGACTTACTTCTTCCAACTAGCCCCCCTCCCCCAAGTAGTGTATTCATCTAACAACTGATTAATTCACTGATGAAGTCAGAGTCCTCATGATACAATCAGTGCCCCAAATCCCCTTGCTGCACTGGTACATTGGCTTTTTTTTTTTTCCTGCATTGGTTTTTTATTTTTATTTTTATTTTTTGGCAGGGGTTGGGGGTGCTGGGATTGAACCCAGGGCCTGTTAGGCACGTGCTCTACCACTCAGCTTGGCCACCAGCCCAGCCTTGCTGCATTGAGGACCTTGTTTTCTACATGAGTTTTTGTAGGACATTCCAGATCCAAATCATTAACACCCTGACACCCAGTAACAATCCTACTCTGAGCTTGGATGTCCCTAACTCCTAGGTTCGCCCTCTGTAAAATTGAACTGACCTGCAAAATAGCTCTCAAACCCGCTCACTCCTCCCCATCTCACTCTAGCAACTTCTCCATTCGCCCTTCCAATGGTTTCCTCTTTTCCCTAAGGGAAACCACTTCCCTCCCTAGCTTGAACCTTGGCCTTTATAAACTGGCTCTCACTGACCTCTGCAGTCCCATCTCTCTGCCCCTCTGCCCGACCACTGCCCCCTTTTCCCTCTTCTCCACCCTGACCCCAATCCGAGGCTCTGGAAGTGCAGAACCAGTATTCCTCTCCCACACCCAGCCCTTTCTTCACCCCTGGGACTGGACATGCAATGTGCCCCCGCCCCCGACTCATCTGGCAATCGCCTTCGATGAGTGTGGCTGCCACCTCCCATGGAAGTGTCCTCTGAGAGTCCACACTGAGGTCAGGTGTCCTGCAGCTCCCAGGTCACAGCTGCCCATTTCCAGTCCTTACTGCCTCCTGGACTGGAGAGCACAGATGGCCTGGCATGGAATATGTAATTATGAAATATGTGTTGATGGAAACAGGGTCTAGAAATACTTCTTATCAGTTCCAGGCAGAAAATATAAGTCTCCATTCCTAAGATGCCATCCCAACTCTACTCATCTGTTAGTGCTTAGGTTTCTTTTTCTAGTGACCTGGATGACCAGCAGGTCAGGGCTCTGTGAGCTGCCAAGTGGCTTGAAGCCCATGGATGAGGTCTCACCATGGTGGGGTGGCTTTGTGGCTTCTATTCAGATAGCTGGGCTACTTCTTTGGCCACTTAAAATACTGCATTGCAGGTACCCAGGGACTGGTTTCTAGCCCAGCATGGGGCCAGTGCACTTCCTGCTGTGGCAGTTAAACACCACGCTGATGCACATACTCTGTGTTAAGTTTTATGATTTCAATACCACCATGCTTGTGCTTGGTACTCACCCCCCCTGACAAGTGACTGCTGCTCTCCAGGGCCCTGTGTCACCTGCTAGAACAGGCATCTTGATGGCAGACTTTCCAATTTATCAACTTGGAAATGCACGGGCATTAACTTTTATGCTTTAAATCCAAAATAGACAATAAAATTAAGGAAACAGGTTAGTGATAATCTATGGGGTTGCCTGTGGAGATGAGATGAGTCCTCCAGGGTCCTTGGGGGATTTCCGAGCCTGCCCTGCCTCTCCGAGCAGAACTTTGTGTAGTGTTCAGAGAAGGGCTGTGTTGGGAAGGAGGGCACATGCCTAATGGGTATAGATGGAGAATTTCCATTTGCCTGAAATCTTAGCATACAGAAGCCAGGAATGGGCAAAAGCTCCCGGAGGAACAGTTGTAGCTCATTTCATTCTGCTTAGGCAACCCCAAGCAAGTTTTACCTGCAAAAACCTTTGATCCTTAAGGGTTCAAGGCAGGTTGGAGACACCTGGGTTTGCACCTGGACATTAATCATTCACATGACACCCCCCTCCCACTCCCAAGGGGGGCAACAACTTGCATGCATCGGATGCCCACTGTGTACTGGGCATTTGACTTAACATTAGTCCTCCCCACAGCTCGGAGAAGAAGACAGGCAAACCATCTCCAAATCCTACACTTAGGATTTGAGGCCCAGGGAGGTCAGTGCCTTGTCCAAGAACACAACCAGGTGGAGAAGGAGGAAGTTTTTGAAGTCAGGTGGTCTGTCCCCTTCCTTGCAAAGCCCATACTCTTGCATGATGCTGTGCAGACTCTGTGGGAAACAGCTAAAAATGGGGCCTTATGAGGGAGGGTGCTGCCTACTGCTAGACCCAGACTTCCTTATGGAGGAGGGCGGCTCCCTACTGCTAGACCCACAGTTGGGGAGGGAGGAGTGGGAGAAGGATGGACCTGGCAGGCTGCAGTCTAGGAGCCTCTGCATTTGACCTCCCTGGCCTGTGACATGGCCATGCACCAGCATTTCTGCAGGAATGCTGTCTGTGCATCGGCTGCTGGACCAGGTGAAATTAGGTGGGAAAGGGCCTCAAGATTCCAGACCAGCAAATTACAACCTTGCAATTAAAAGAAAAGCTATATGGAAATGAAGTGTGAAGATACCCGTGACTTCTGATGTGCTCATGAGAGGGAGTGAATCAGCCAGCGAACACCTGCTCTGCTCTTCCTTGGAATGAACACTCGGGTGGACACCCTGGGCTGGCTCGTCGCAGCACCCTGGGCTTCTCATTCTCAGCTGCGTGTTCCAGACAGCCCTCTCCCAGGCAGAGAGCACCTGTGTTTGGCAAGGTTCTCTGACACAGTGCATGGCTGGGGCACAGAGTCTCCATACAGCCAGATCTGTTTGCATGCGGGCGATGGCAGGAGAAAGGTGAATCTGCTCCATTACACCCAGGGCCTCCAGGACTTTTAAAAGAAATGAAGGTCAGGATTGTGACATGCTTGGAATACCATGTGGGTTCTTTCCTGCCACATATGCTCACAGTAGCAAGAAAAAAACCACTATAAGTAATATTTGTGGGGGAGCCTGATGTGGCCACAGAGTACATGGATGGCAGGGAGGGTCCTGGGGACTTGGCTGGGCACCATCTGATGCTGCAGTTAAGGTGCCTTGTCTCCCCACCAGCCTTTGTGCTTAGAGCTATGTTGCCACTAATACCTTGACGTCTCTGGCACTGGTACGTTTCTCCCCTGGGACTGGGGCTGGTGAGGCAGTCCTGTGCTTGGTCTGTGTGTGAGGTGGCTGGTCACTGCTGCAACATTTCCTGGAAGGAGGCAGGGGATGCCCCGGAGATAGCCCTGCATGCCTCCTTCTGTGGGTCCCAGGGAAAATGGAGCACTTACCTAGAGGTCTCAGAGACACACCTACATGTAAGGGGCCTGGGAGGGAGGACAGGTGTGAGAATGGAGAAGAGCCCAGCTCTGGCTCCCTAGTGGAGGCTGCCCACAGTGGGTCCCATTTCCCATGTTCCCACCTGGCTCACACTGTCACGCCAGGTGACATCTAACACCCACCTTGTGAACACGAGCTCCTTCAAATAAATGGTACTACGGTAAGAAGCTGTGCCAGGGCAGGGTGGGGCTGTCCCTCCAACTCTAATTACCAGCACTGCAACAATGTGCTCAGTGCCATTGTCACAGCTGGTGGTACCTCCAGCAAGAGTGGGCTCTGCATTAGGCGCTGGCTAGGCAGGCCCTTTCCAGGTGTTGTCTCGTTCATGTTCGTAAGCCCAGTTTTTTCCCATCGCCCATGATCACTGTCATCTGCTTCCTGCCCGCCCTACTCCACTCCACTATTAAAGTCATGCCTCAAACTGTCATTTTCTTCTTAATTTTTAATCAGTCTGTGTCAAGAAAAAACAGGACTTGATCAAGTTTCCAGCCCTCACTGCTCTGTCAACACAGCAATTTTATGGATTAGAGTTTTGTTTATATTTGTCTAAAACCCAGAGGAGGAAAGGAATCAACTCCACAAACCAACACACATTTGAAGAGACGCTTTCGGAGTCGGGGCATTTTCTTTTTTGTTATATGTCAATCAATCAATTTCATAGGAACGACACCCAGTGGGCACTGTGAGACTCTTGCAGTAGGAATGTAGGGCTGGCCAGCAGGCGAGGCAGCCCAAGGCCCCAAAAGCAGGAGAGGAGGGCAGTCTTGGGGCTGGAAGGAGCCTCCTGACTCTGCAGGACAAACTAATGTGAGGAATAAAGAATTCACTTTCTTTGGAGGCAGAATATGTTTACAGAAACAATTTTTGTTTTGGAAAATAATAACAATATGCTTACGTTTTGGAGTAAGGGCAACATAATAGTTACCCAGAGAGAAACTCATGACTCAGATCAACTGTCAGGTGGAGTCATTTAAAATTCCCAAACTAAACATTACCTTAGTTACTTTCTCCACCGTGAGATGTGTTTGAACACATTCTGATCATGTGTGAAGTCACAGTTCTTAGCCAACACCACTGATCCATGTGCCACCCATGAACACAAATACCAATGCTCCATCACCAAACGCTGATGCTTTGATGCTCTGTGGCATGGAGCATGAGAACTCCCTTTTTATAAGAGAAATTTCCAGAAGCAGAGTCTGCTTGTCTTTCCTTTCTTATTGGGACTGCCACATCCTGCTCTGAGCAGAGTTTTCTGGCTAAAGGAAGATGGTCCGAATGTCACAGGAGAACCTTTCCTTTGGGATTTCATCCCTTAATGAGGTCACAAGGGGGCTCCTCTTCTTTGTAGCTTAACATGGACTTTCTGCAGAGGCTGACCTGTCCAGCTTTGGAGTTCAGCAACAGTTTGAAGCAGATTTGTGAAGTAAATTTACAAAATGTGACATGTTTTCCGAGGGCACAGGGAGCACTCATAACAGAAGTTGATGGGATGTGTGACACAGTGGGACATGCAGAGAACTGCTCCATGTTCTGCAGCACTTGGCACACTTAACACCTCCCTTCAGGACAGCACAGGGGATTCCCCTCTGCTCCTTGTTCCCCAGTGGTCCTGTCAAATCCTTGAGTGTCCTTTGAAAGCACTGCCCTGCAATTTGTCAGCCTCGCTGTTGAGTTTGAGATGTATGATGTGAATCACTGTCCCCATGTAGATAAATTAGAAAATGTCTCTCATGCCCTCAAGCTCTGTCTGTCTGTGCCCTCCCTCCAAGGTGGAAGGCTCCTTTCCCCAAGGGGCAGTAGCATTATGGAGAGTTCGCCCGGTTAGGAATCTTCTTCCATTAGAGGAATCTCTGTTAAACAAGGCATGATTATGATCTTAGTACCACCAAAAACACAATAGCAATTTGGAATGATGACAATTCCTGAAATTAGTGAGGAGAAGAAAAAATCAAATAAGCAACTCTCTGGTATAACATCTATTTGCTGGAAAGCAATTGTGACCCTATTTCTAGTTCATGAAAAATAAAGTGTTAGACTTTAACACAGACCCTAACTAGTCATGTAAGCCAGCAAGTTACAGATTCCAGTACAGAGAGGCAGTGTGGTCTGCAGGAAAGGAACTGTGGGGGGACCAGGAGGCCTCTGTTTCTGTGTCACTATGGCCATTCACTGTTGAGCTAGAATTACTAGAGTTCACGGTTGCAAAGTTGGGCTGGTGCTTCCCTTCTCTGGGAAACAGAGCCCTCATTAATTGATACATTTGTCCTACCTCCCCATGGACTGCATTCTGCCCTTCCTTGCAACAGGTGCAGGAGTGTCTTTTATCTCACATGGGGTAAAAGCAACTTGTATATACACGGCACTTGTCTGAGTGTGGGAAACTACAGGGGCCCGACATTTCTCTTTCTCTTTGCCTGTGTGTGTTATCCTGTTCCTAAGTTCTGCTTTTAGAAGTCCTGCCTAATTAAGGGATAAAGAAGGAAAACATCCTGTATCTTATAGAAGCTACAAAAATTAAGTAGGGCCACTGTAGCCTTTCAGCTCTGGATGGCTTGGTGCCCTTTGGGCTTCCTGAAATTTCCATTAATGGACCTATTATTTGCAAAATGATGATCATTCCTTACAATAACTGGCCTTGGCCAAAGCCTCTACCCATAGAAGAAGGGGAAGCAATGGGAGCTGAATGAAAGACAAATGACTCAGCCCTGTGCCAGGGAGCGGGGCTGTGTGCAGAAGGGGCTGGCTTACAGATGCTGGGTGTGAGATTTCACAGGTGCAGCTTAGCCCTGGGGAAACACTTACCATCTGCAATGTTGATGCCTGGGCTGGTGGATGCCATCTCCCCTGCCGTCCTAGTAATTGTGTCAGGGTTGTCGGAGCTGGGGTGAGTGTCCCCTTGGCACATGGGAGGTGAATATAGACTCTGGAGCAGCTCGGAAGAGCCTGATGTGCTGTCACAGGTTTCTGACTCTCCTGGTCCTGTATCCGTGTCCCCAGAGCCAGGGTATGCTGGGGGGCTCTGGTCATCCATGGGTATGGGGCATCCCTGGCCCACAGAGGCCAGATACCCGGGGCCTAAGGCACTCAAGCCACCACTCACAGCCTCGTCATAGGACGGGAGCATGACGGGCACACCGTCCACTACCACAAAGTCAGGGTCGCTGCTGAAACTCCTGGGAGGCCCCTGTGGGGGAGGCAATGATGTCAATGAGTCAGAAGGCTACTCCAGTGCTCCCCACCAGAGCTGGGGTACTCAGGGCTCACAGAGTGTGATAAAGACCAGCATGAATGAGGGTGCAGAAGAGCCAGCCTACTTTCTGGGTCTGTTCTGGCAAACAGTGCAGTCCCTCATGGCCATGCTGACAGAGAAGAGGTTTTTCTCTTGTCACTCTGGTGTTCCTGCCTCATTCTTCCTGTTGCCTCTGAGATCTACTACCTCCTGTACATCTGTCCTGCCTACTCACGAACTTGTGTGTGGGAGGGAACCACGTGACCCATTCCAACAGAACATCCCAAGGTGCCTCTGCTGTATGTCCCAGGATGGTTGTTGAATGCAGAGTAGCACTGTTAAACATCCAGGGAATGGTGGACCCTAAGTGCTCATGGAAGATGGCAAGTCTGTGCTTGATATGATTCTTTTTTTATTTTCTGCCATAGTATAGAAACCACTTACTTTTAGACAAGAGAGAACAATAACAAAAGGAAAAAAAAAAGTCTGACTATGAGCATGCTCTGACCTGATTTCCTCATTCAAGTTGCGTGAGTTCATGGGCCACCTCCTGACCCTGCAGCATGGTAGCTTAAGCATGGCCTGTGCTGCTGACACGAGGTGGTGTCTGGGAAGCCAATCTGCCACCTTACAGGCACTCTCATATAGGGGCACATGCCCTTGCTCCTGGCCTGGCCTCCGGTGCATCTTATCATCCTACATGGTCAGCATGGCTGGGCTTGAGTCCAGGTGGTGTCTGACACCAACCCCTGTGCTCCTTCAGACCACTGAGCTCTATTCCTGGCCCCAGAAGGAACCCAGAGTGGCATGTAAGTGGCTGATACAGCTTAGCTTCTTAGTGCCTCTGCTGGAAGCTGCAGCTGTGAGCTGTGTTAAGGCCACATAGTGATCCAACATGGCAGACTAGATGGTGACTGCATCTCCAGTCACTCCAGAACCCAGGATTCAAGAAGGGGAGGCATTGAGAGACTCGGACTAAAATAGAGCCACGGGGTGAGTCTCCACCATGGAGTGGAGCTCGGTCTGGGTGGCAGGCCCTGGATAGGGGCAGCTTATCAGAGTAGGGCAGGGCAGCTAGAGTCTTCCCCAGGCAGCCCTGCACACTCTGGCGGTGGACTCCTCCGACACGGCCAGCTTCTCCAGTTTCTCGGAGCAGGCCCCCCAGTGAAAGCCTTTCTGCACAGAACCAACTCCAAGTCCCTGGAGCCAGTGCAGTGAGCTCTGGCCCGCAGGCACCTTCAGGGACCAGGACAGGGCAGCCAGGGACTTCCCCAAGCAGCCTGGCTCCCTCTGGTGGGAGGCACCTTTCAAGGCTAGCTTCTCGGAGCAGACCGCCCAGTGAGAACCTTTCTACACAGAGCCAGCCACAAGTCCCCAAGCCAGCGGAGAGCTCTGACCCTCAGGCAGCCTTTGGGACCAGGGCAGGGCAGCCAGAGATTTCTCCAGGTGGCCCTGCCCCCTCTGGCCGCAGGCTGTTTCCACGGGGCGATCCAAGATGGTGGACTAGAGGGTGACTGCATCTCCAGTCGCTCCAGAACCCAGGATTCAAGAAGGGGAGGCATTGAGAGACTCAGACTAAAATAGAGCCCACGGGGTGAGTCTCCCCAACTGGGTGAAACTCGGTTTGGGTGGCAGGCACGGATAGGGCAGCTTATCAGAGCAGAGCAGGGCAGCTAGAGTCTTCCCCAGGTAGCCCTGCTCACTCCGGCAGTGGGCTCCTCCCACATGGCCAGGTTCTTGGAGCAGACCCCCAGTTAGAGCCTTTCCGCACAGAGCCAGCTCTAAGCCCTGGAACCATTAGTGGGTTAGGGGCAGCTTTCTTCGGAAGCACTGCATTATCAAGTTCCTCCAAGACTTCAGGCTACTGAAGGATGGGAAGTGATACACTGGAAATCTACAGGGACAGTATAAGCCAATAGAGGAAATCTGCAATATCTCAGAGTCCCACTGACATCTGACCAATATGAGAAAACAAGGGAAGAAAATGTCCCAAACAAACCTAGATACTATATCAATAAAACCCAATGACAGCACAGCAGAAGAAATGTCAGAAAGGGAATTCAGAATGTACATAATTAAAACAATCAGGGAAGCAAATGAGGAGATGAAAGAGCAAATGCAGGCATTAAATGATCGCACCAATCAACAGTTAAAAGAGCAAATATGGGAAGCAAGAGATCATTTCAATAAAGAGTTAGAGATACTGAAAAAAAAATAAACAGAAATCCTTGAAATGAAGGAAACAATAAACCAAGTTAAAAACTCCATAGAAAGCATAACCAATAGGATAGAACACCTGGAAGACAGAACCTCAGACATTGAAGAAAAAATATTTAATCTTGAAAACAAAGTTGACCAAACAGAGAAGATGGTAAGAAATCATGAACAGAATCTACAAGAATTATGGGATATCATGAAAGACCAAATTTAAGAATTATTGGGATTGAGGAAGGCTTAGAGAAACAAACCAAAGGAATGAACAATCTATTCAATGAAATAATATCAGAAAATTTCCCAAATCTGAGGAATGACATGGAAAACCAAGTACAAGAGGCTTATAGGACTCCACATATACAAAATTACAACAGACTCACACCAAGGCACATTATTATGAAAATACCTAACATACAAAATAAAGACAGACTTTTAAAGGCTGTGAGAGAAAAGAATCAAATTACATTCAGGGGGAAACCAATAAGAATATCAGCAGATTTTTCAATCCAGACCCTAAAAGCTAGAAGGGTCTGAAACAACATTTACAGAGCCCTGAAAGAAAACGAATGCCAACCAAGAATCTTATACCCAGCAAAACTTTCAGATTTGATGACGAAATAAGATCCTTCCATGATAAACAAAAGCTAATGGAATTTACAAAAAGAAAGCTGGCATTACAGAACATTCTCAGCAAAATATTCCATGAGAAAGAGATGAAAAACAATGATGCAAATCAGCAACGGGAGGAGCTAGCCTAAAGGAATAAAGGAATAGCCAAATAAAGGAGAAACAAATCATGTCAAAAAACAAAAATGAGACAAATGACTGCAAATACAAATCATATCTCAATAATAACCCTGAATGTTAATGGCCTGAACTCATCAATCAAAAGACATAGACTGGCAGATTGGATTAAAAAGAAAAATCCAACAATATGCTGCCTGCAAGAGACTCATCTCATAGAAAGAGATACTCATAGACTAAAGGTGAAAGGATGGGAAAAGACATACTATGCACATGGACACAGCAAAAAAGCTGGAGTATCCATCCTCATTTCAGATAATGTGAACTTCAAGCCAAAACTAGTCAGAAGGGATAAAGAAGGATATTACATATTGCTTAAGGGAAGCATAAATCAGGAAGACATAACAATCATAAACATCTATGCCCTGAACATTGACTCATCCATGTACATCAAACAAATTCTTCTCAATTCCAGAAATCAAATAGACCACAACACAATAATACGAGGCAATTTTAACACACCTCTCTCACCACTGGATAGATCTTCCAACAAAAATTGAATAAAGAAACCATAGACCTCAATAACACAATCAACAATTTAGACTTAACCAACATATATAGAATATACCATCCAACAAAGAACGAATACACTTTCTTCTCAGCAGCACATGGATCCTTCTCTAAAAGAGACCGTATTTTATGCCACAAAACTACTGTTAGCAAATACAAGAAGATAGAGATACTACCTTGTACTCTATCAGATCATAATGGATTGAAATTAGAAATAAATGACAGAATAAAAAACAGAAACTTCTCCAATACCTGGAGATTAAATAATACACTATTATATGATGAATGGATAACAGAAGACATCAGGAGGGAAATAAAAAAATTCTTAGAAGTAAACGAGAACAAAGACACATCATATCAAAATCTCTGAAGCAGTATTAGAGGAAGAGTTATTTCATGGAGCTCATTCAACAGAAGAAGTAGAAATCAACAAATAAATGACTTAACACTACAGCTCAAAGCCCTAGAAAAAGAAGAGCAGACCAACACCAAAAGTAGTAGAAGACAGGAAATAGTTAAAAACAGAGCTGAAATCAATGAAATTGAAACAAAAGAAACAATCAGAAAAATTAACAAAATAAAGAGTTTATTCTTTGAAACAATAAACAAAATTGATAAACCCTTAGCCACACTAACAAAGAGAAAGAGGGAGAAAACTCAAATTACTAAAATTCGGAATGAACAAGGAAATATCACAACAGACACGAATGAAATACAAAACATATTTAGAAGCTATTTTGAAAATCTATATTCCAACAAAACAGAAAACCTCGAAGACATCACCAAGTTTCTAGAGACATATGAATTACCTAAACTGAATGAGGAGGACATACACAACTTAAATAAATCAATTTCAATCAATGAAATAGAAGAGGTCATCAAAAGCCTCCCAACAAAGAAAAGTCCGGCCCTCTATGCAAAGCCCATGGCCAATATCATTCTAAATGGTGAAAAACTGAAAGCATTCCCCCTAAAAACTGGAACAAGGCAGGGGTGCCCTTGTTCACCACTTCTATTCAACATTGTTCTTGAGACTCTAGCCAGAGCAATTAGACAAACCAAAGAAATTAAAGGGATATGAATTGGAAAAGAAGAACTCAAACTATCCCTGTTCGCTTATGACATGATTATATATTTAGAGGAACCTGGAAATTCCATCACAAAACTTTTAGAACTCATAAGTGAATTCAGTAAAGTAGCAGGTTACAAGATCAATGCTCATAAATCCAGTGCATTTTTATACATGAGTGATGAATCTTCAGAAAGAGAAATTAGGAAATCTACCCCATTCACAATAGTATCGAAAAAAATAAAATACTTGGGAATCAATGTCAGAAAAGATGTGAAAGACCTCTACAATGAGAACTACTGAACACTAAAGAAAGAAATTAAGGAAAACCTTAGAAGATGGAAAGATCTCCCATGTTCTTGGATAGGCAGAATTAATATTGTCAAAATGGCCATACTACCTAAAGTGCTATACAGATTCAATGCAATTCCAATTAAAATCCCAATGATGTACTTTACAGAAATAGAGCAAGCAATTATGAAATTCATCTGGAAGAATAAAAACCCAGAATAGCTAAAGCAATCCTCAGTAGAAAGAGCGAAGCAGGGGGTATCGCAATACCAGATCTTCAACTCTATTACAAAGCAATAGTAACAAAAACAGCATGGTATTGGTACCAAAATAGACAGGTAGATATACAGAACAGAGGACATGGACACAAACCCAAATAAATACAATTTTCTCATACTAGACAAAGGGGCCAAAAGTATGCAATGGAGAAAAGATAGCCTCTTCAACAAATGGTGCTGGGAAAACTGGAAAGCCATATGCAACAGAATGAAATTAAACCCCTATCTCTCACCCTGCACAAAACTCAACTCAAAATGGATCAAGGACCTCGGAATCAGACCAGAGACCCTGCATCTTATAGAAGAAAAAGTAGATCCAAACCTTCAACTTGTTGGCTTAGGATCATACTTCCTTAACAGGACTCCCATAGCACAAGAAATAAAAGCAAGAATCAATAACTGGGATAGATTCAAACTAAAAAGCTTTCTCACAGCAAAGGAAACTATCAGCAATGTGAAGAGAGAGCCTACAGAGTCGGAGAATATCTTTGCCACTCATACTTCAGAAAAAGCACTAATTTCCAGAATCTATAAAGAACTCAAAAAACTCTACACCAAGAATACAAATAATCCAATCAACAAATGGGCTAAGGAAATGAACAGACACTTCACAGAAGAAGATGTACAAGCAATCAACGAACGTATGGAAAAATGTTCAACATCTCTAGTAATATGAGAAATGCAAATCAAAACTCCCCTAAGATTTCATCTCACCTCAATTAGAATGGTGATTATCAAGAACACAATCAACAATAGGTGTTGGAGAGGATGTGGGGAAAAAGGTACATTCATACATTGCTGGTGGGGTTGCAAATTAGTGCAGCCACTCTGGAAAGCAGTATGGAGATTCCTCAGAAAGCTTGGAATGGAACCACCATTTGACCCTCCTATCCCACTCCTTGGCCTATACCCAAAGGACTTAAAATCAGCATACTACAGAGCTACAGCCACATCAATGTTCATTGCTGCTCAATTCACAATAGCCAGATTGTGGAACCAACCTAGATGCACTTCAGTTGATGAATGGATAAAGAAAATGTGGCATATATATACAATGGAATATTGCTCCACCATGAAGAATGATAAAATTATGGCATTTGCAGGCAAATGGATGAAATTGGAGAATATCATGCTAAGTGAGATAAGCCAATCTCAAAAAACCAAAGGACGAATGATCTCACTGATAAGCGGATGAGGACATATAATTAGGGGTGGGAGGTGTTAGTGTTAGGTTTAGATTTAGGGTTAGGGATAAGGAAGGTGATAAGAATGGAGGAAGGAAGGACTGTATAGAGGGAAAAGAGGGGTGGGAGGTGTGGGAGGGGTGGGGGAGAAGGGAAAAAATAAGAGAATGAATCAAACAACATTGCCCTATGTAAATTTATGATTACACAAATGGTATGCCTTGACTCCATGTACAAACAGAGAAACAACAAGTATCCCATTTGTTTACAATAAAAAAAAAAAAAAAAAACAGCCAGATAGTGACATGCCAGGAAGAAAAGATGACCTGTGTGGGGAGGCAGACCCTGAATCCCTGAGAGTTTTTGGCTCCAAAACCCAAGGATGTGAAATGTGTGAACATGGCACCTGAGGTGGAGGGGAGTATTGGATGGCACTTTTCTCTAGTGCTGAAAGGATGGTCTGGAGTCCACTACTAGAACCATCTTGCAAACTCCTATGACACATGGTGGTAGGCTCCATGCCCTATAGTTCTTCAAGACTACTGAGCTCCAGCAGGTGGAAGATTGCCAATGTCCATGCCAGAAGGAGGGAGGTGGGAGGGAAGGATGTTTTGGATCTGATGTTCCCTCTCTTAGAGTCACTAGTTAGTGTATCCTGGACAAAGTACCTCCACTTCTCACTCAGGACTCCTCATTGTCCCTTTCACCTACAAGGTGTCCTGGCCAGGACAGGCAGTTTCCTCTCTCTACACTCTATTTCTCATCCTAAAAGTCTATCCCAGGCCACATCCCCTGTGATCTGTCAGCTTTCCCTAACTAGGCTACACAGTTCCCATATACCCTGTCATCAAACATCTCCACAGCGTCTGCATTCCTGGGACATAGGTGTCGTGTCCCTCGCCCGCAAGAAAGCACGACACAGGAATCTTCCTTCAGCAGTTTAATCAGGACCTTATTATTATATAACCATGGTTTTTCTTCTTCTCTCCTTGAGCCGAATTCATACACTTTTATACTCTTGCAATAACCAATCTACTCCTGCCACTTGGCCTATGTTCATAGGTGCTCCTATTTGCAACAGTTGGCTCAACCAAATATGGGCTTGTTTACCTAGAAAGCACTTCAGGAAACCAGCGCCATCTTATTATGGTGGCGAGGCCGCTCGCCACAGCTCCCCCTTCTTTATTTTATGAACACAGGTGAAGGTAGAGGCCTTATCCTACTGTGTAAAAGTGGCAGATAGTGAACGTCAGTCCCAGAGTGGCGCCTTCTCCGGGCCTTATAAGTGGCTTGGGACCGTGCCTGTCTTAGGTTGAGGGGTCAGCCCGTATCCTTACCCGTCATCAAAGACTGTAGATCATGCTACAGCTTCTGTCTTAGGTTGGTATACGGCCACCTCCTACATTACCTGTCTTTGACTACCGGTTCAGCATACTCAGCCATACTTGAGGGGAACTGCCGGCCTCTAAGGCTGTCATGACTTGTTGAAGGATGATTCGATCTCTCTGTTGGGTGCTCGTAATTGATAAATTAAGCAAATGAGATATAAAACACCTAAAATATTAGTCCTAGGGAGCCAAGGCCTGCCCATTGTTTTACAAAACCTAGAGCAGTAGAGAACCATTTGACCATTTCAGATACAGGTGCCACATTTACCCTGGTGGTATTGACTCTCATAATTTCAGCTCTTAGTTGAGGGGTTAAATTGTCAAACCCATATGACCAAGTACAAGTAAGATAGTGAGAAAGAATTCTAGACAACATAGCTGCATGGCTATCATTATAAAAAGTGATAGGGGCAACACAAACTGCTCTTAAAGAAAGAACACATCCCAGACCCATAAGTTCTTGTAACAAGTCCACTTGTTCTTGTAATAAGTCCACTCTTTGATTTACTAGGAGGATGCCTGTTCTTAAATGTTGGTTTAAGGTCTCTTGAGTCTGTAAGGCAGTGGCAGTGTTTTCTGCCAAATGATTAACTGTAGTTGTTGTCTGTATTGTAGTTGTCAACGCGGCTGCTGCGGTTGTGGCTGCTGCTGCAGAGGCTGCAATGGCAGTGATCACAGCTGTTGTGATGCTAAAATCTCTTTTGTTTCTTGATAATAATACTGGTAGTTCTGTATCTGTAACAGAGACTGGGACTGGTAGGAAGGTAGGAATAGGCATTAAGACTGCTCGTGAGAACCTAGAAGCATTCCAACATTGAGAGAGAAGTTTGGAGAATAGCAGCTTGATAAATACCCTGCTTTAAAACTTGTATACTTGGAAAATATGAATACATTTAATATACAACTAGAAACCATTTCACAATTACCTTGACACTTTAATCTTACTAAATTTAGTTTTTAAAGAAAAATTTAGACTCTGTAACATAGTACAATACTCTTAACAGTTGTTTAACCATAATTGTATAAACCCCAATTTTTAAGACTAATTGTTTTAAAGAATAAAACTTAATAGACACAAAGTTAAGAGTAAATTAGTGTTTCTAAGAAATCCTTGTTATTTTACCATGTCATTTTACCATATAGATTAAACTTTGGCTTATATCAGAACATTAGTATTTCACCTTAGGAAAAACCTTAAATAGCTTTAGCTGTTTCACATACACACAACCAACTTAGTTACACACAGACTTGTTGAAACTTGCCCTTTACTTACACACAGACTTTCTTAGCACTTACTTAGACCCTCATGTATTCCATCACACAGGCACTTTCTTACCCAGAAACATTTTCTTTTCTTTTTTATTAAATATATTTCCAAACCCAGAACCTTTTATTCTCTCTTTCCTATCTGTTGACCCCTTTTTGTTCACATTCTGAAACAACTTTTATGAAATTTTTGAATTTAGATAAATTACACCATTTTAACAAGATAAAATACTTTGTTGTTTATAGTACTCTAACTGAAACACAGTTGAAACCTTTAGAACCCTTTGTATATAGAATTGTACTTGTTAAGACATAACTCTTAGTAACCTTGTTTTTAGTCAAGATATTAGACAAGTGTCCTGAACAGTATTTGCTGTCTCTTTCCTGTTGAAGAAAAGTCCTAGAAACAATTGATATTAGACATTGTTTAACATCAACATTCCATTAGTTTGACCACCTAGAGACTTGCAAGTTATTTTTAAAGACATTTCACTTTTATTAGTTTACTCAATTTAAATTGAACCTTTTTAAATCACGTGAATAAAAGTATTTGGATCCATTTTTAAATTTTAATTTTAGGAGCGCTCAGTTTTGATACAGACAAAACATGACATTAGACAGCACAACATACACATAACACAAAATCAAAGGCCTTGTAACTTTATAGGTGAATCTCCATTGCAATGTAACAGATGTTCAAAAACTCTAGTTGAATAAAAAATAGAACTGATCAAAAAGAAAAAAAATCATTAACCTAGGTATGCAGGATCAAAATTATGAGCTCAAAAATACAGCATTAAAGAAAAACAAAACAAAACAAGAATCCTGGAAAATGAGTTAGTTCTGTGTAGCAGCCCAGGAGTTTAAAACAGACACCTTTTTTTTTTTTTTTCTTATCTTCAGGTTACCCCCCTTTCCCGCTGAGACTGTTGCAGTTTACATTCCAATGCAGGCTTCAGCAAGGTCAGGCAGGGGGGAGGGAGGATCACCCAGGACTTTTTAACCCTTTTTCTTCCTGGTTGAGAAATCAGGTTAGGTTTGAATGCAGAAAATCACAAAACATTATTTCTTACTACTTTTGAGGAATGGAGCTGCTGAGCTCTCTGCCTAGGGGGAGGACTGCTTCAAGGACACGGGTGTTCCCTCCCTAGGTGGCCATGGAGCTGCATGGAAGGGATCAGGAGGGGGGCCTTTTTCTGTCTCTTGTGATAGTTTCTCTTGATCCAACAAGCCCTTATCTAAAAACCAAGGGGCTTTGTCTTCTACAGTTTTTAAAAACTTCCTAGCTGAGGAAACCTTTAAAGGTGCTCCATTAGCCTTTAATAAAGCCTTTAATAGTCCTTCCATGCGAACTCTAGACACCTCAGAACCCATGATTAATTTGCCCCCTTTCGAGTGCCACTTTCACTCTAATACTTTTAATGTGGACCGCTTTTCGCTTAGTCCAGGGTGTAGCTGCCTTTCGCGTGCTACTTTCACTTTAATACTTTTAAGGTGGACCGCTTTCCGCTTAGTCCACCCCAAGCCGCGTTTCACTTAGCTCTGTCTCCGGACTGCCTTTCGCTAGTCCACTCCGAGCCGCGTTTCGCTTGGCTCTGTCTCCGGACTGCCTTTCGCTAGTCCACTCCAAGCCCTATTTCGCTTGGCTCTGTCTCCGGACTGCCTTTCGCTAGTCCCCGCTCTCTCTTTATCTACAGAGGAGCGTCCCACCATGTGTGGACCCCACTTACCTGTGGTACTTACCGGTGCACCCCCTGACCACTGAAAGTTCTGATTCCCGGGTTTCGGCACCACTTGTCGTGTCCCTCGCCCGCAAGAAAGCACGACACAGGAATCTTCCTTCAGCAGTTTAATCAGGACCTAATTATTATATAACCATGGTTTTTCTTCTTCTCTCCTTGAGCCGAATTCATACACTTTTATACTCTTGCAATAACCAATCTACTCCTGCCACTTGGCCTATGTTCATAGGTGCTCCCATTTGCAACAGTTGGCTCAACCAAATATGGGTTTGTTTACCTAGAAAGCACTTCAGGAAACCAGCGCCATCTTATCATGGCAGGCGAGGCGGCTCGCCACACATAGGGAACAATCTCTATTCTTGACTTGCCCTTGAAAATCTTACCATCCATTTGGACAGATGGAATTGACTTTTCCAAAACTAGAGAATGATGCAAGATGGAAACCCTCAAGGGATTAAGAACATCAAGTGAATGTGTTTTGAGAATATTTTAAAACATCTTAATATTTAGTTGATATCCTGGAAACTTCTTCCAAGACTAAGTAGAAAAATAGCTTCTGTGGGCCATTTTAAAGTACTCTAATGTACTATAAATAACAGCTGTGTAGTTTAGCTTTCTCTTTATAATCCTTCGGTCTTTTTGAGATACCATAATTGTTCAGTGATAGAATATGGTCCCTTGATTAATAAATAATAATGCTGCAGACTCAGAGTAGATGGCAGGTTTGAGACGAAGAAGTTTCTGTTACTTCAGGAAGGGTTTGGTGATGTCACCAGGGTGCACGGACACATCTTTGGGTCTGGAGAGGGATGCAGGTGACCCTTATACCTAGCACACTTTCTGAGGCTAGGAAGAGTTGGGTGCCTGCCAGATGTGACCATGGGGGGTTTCTGCTGCTAAGCCCACTGTTATGGCTTGGCTCTGTCCCCAAAGGTTCACATGTTGAAGAGCAAAATCCTCGAAAGTCATCTTGGGACCCAGCCTCTCCCCGTGCCCTTCTCTGTGCTTTCTGGCTCCACCATTTGCTCCCTGACATGATGTTCTACCTTGCCTCCGGCCCAAAGTGAGAGGGTCAGACAACCATGGACTGATATCTCTGAAACCCTGTGTCCAAAATAAACCTTTCCTCCCTTGAAGTTGTTTATCTCAGGTATTTTGTCACAGTGACCACAAAGCTGACTCATACACCCACTTAGCATTGCTAAGTAAAGTGAGGCTGCCCTGGGGGTGTGAGGCTAAGGGAAAGGGAGTGAAGGTTGTTTCCAACAAGCTGCCCACTTTCCTCACAGGGAGTTGTGAGAGATACACTGGATTTTCCTGGAGGGGAGAGAAAGAGGTGGCTAATTCCAGGAGCTTCCTCCTTCCCTAAGCAATATTCCCCTTGTAGGGGTGGTTTGCATGAACCTGGGAGCTAGACTGTTCCTAATGGGGGAAGTGCCCTGTCCTGAAGCATTAGGTCCTAAACCATCATGATAACTATGAGGGTGAAGACACCAGGCTGATTATTTGTGTCACCAACAGGGGCATGGGTGGGGAAGGGGTTGGGGGAATAGAGATGTACCCTCCAAACATCCAGTTCAGCAGGCTTGGATCAGCTCACTAGTCCCTTCCTGATTGCCCATGACGTTCTCCCTCCTGAGACCACCCACTGCACACACAACTGACTTCCACTATGACACACAGCTCGGCACTTGTCTCCTTGTCCTGTGTACATGTCTTATCCTCCAGGGCCACATGCAGGTGGGAGTGGCTCCCTGGTGGGGCAGTGAGCACCATGGAGCCCACATTTGCTTCCCTTCTCCAGCCCCCACAATGCTTACCTCAGAATGTTCTACTGGGGAAGGACAAATGAGGCCTATGGTGCTCTGGTCCCAGATACCCCAAAACATTCCAGGAAGATATTTCTAGCTCTGCCCTGTTCCACCCAAGGACCTCAGCTTTGCACTTGTCACCTGCTATCTCTGCTGCACTGACCTGGGGGGGAAGTGGGCCTTGGACTTGGTCTGGAACATCCTTGCTAGGATGATGAGCAGTAGTACCAGCAGCACACTGGTCACCGTGAATGTCATGATCTTCCATGTGGTCAGGAGGGTCTCGTGGGTGCTGGGCCATGTTTGCTCTGCCGTGAGAGAACAAAACCATGCATGAGGTTTGCACTGTGACAGATGCCAAAGTCCCCCAAATGTTTCTTTGATGGATTCATCTGCCATGTGAGACATCCAGAGAGTACCTACTAGCTCCCTGGGGCTCAACAGACACCTCGCACCTGGCACAGTGCCTATTAATCACATTAGGATTCACACAAGACTAAAATCCATCTCCAGCATGAGCTCTGCTGGGTTGAAGACAGACTTTCCTGTTCAAATCTACACCTGGCCTGAGAGCCTGGCATAGACCCAAATAATTTGCCCCTTTGTGCAGAGATTGAAGAGGGGGATCCTCTTTCTGAAGGAAATGGTGTTGTGAAATGGACCAAGGGCTGAAGGGGTCAGAGGGGGCTATAGGCCTTGGCGATGTTATGGGACATATTATTGGCCAGGATGAAAGGTGGTGGCATAAAGCAAAAAAGAGGAGGACTAAGGGGACACGCCTATCCCCTGGCCCTCATCCTCATTCTGTCCACTGAGTGTCTGAGAGTAAGATGCAGTACGAGCAGTTCCTTCCAGAACAGAGTTTCATCCTTTCACCACAAGCACCCTGCCCGCTAGCCTGCTCCCTCCTCTCATCACACTCAGTGGCCGTCCTCCTATTCTCTCTGCCCCTCTCCCCTCATTGGCTCACATGAACACCTGTGTGCCTTCAGATCCCCAGTATTAATAAGCATGTCTCTCACGTGCTGTGTCCAGAGGAGTAGCTTGCAGCCAGCACTGTGGCTTGGAGCGGCGGCCACGACCATGGTCTGGAAAGGGCAGAAGACTGTGGTGCATGCCAGCACCCAGGCCTCTGTTGTGTGGTCACTACCCTGGTGCAGTAAGTGGTGAAGCTAGTTTCCAAGTAATTTGTCATTAAGTTAGGAAAGCACTGGAACTTGAAAATGGCCTCTATTTGTGCAGGTGAGAAAAAGTTTGAGCTTCAGTAGTATCTTTTGTGTTCTCGTTTGCATTTTTAGTGGAAGAGAGCAATATATCACTGAGTCCCAGGGAAGTGTGCAGGATTCTGGTCACACCCACAGGCCTGTATCCTTGCCAGTGGAAGGGCCAAGGATGGGAGAAAATTGACCAGAGGTTGAGGTCCTTCCATGGATGCCAAGGGACTAGGGACCCTGTCCACAGGATCAGCATATTAACTGGGAATGGGCAGGTTAATACTCCTGACCCTCAGAACAGGTCCTGGAATCATCTGGCACAGCCTAGCCCCAGCCCCACATACCGGCAACACATTTCCACAGCCTGTTCATGGCGCTGGGTGTGGGAGGGGAGCAGACACAGGTGCTCCTCCTCCGAGGGACTCACCTGATTTGATGCAGTAGACTTGATAGGAAGGGAGCCACTCTCCGTACTGGCAGGTGATGTACTTGTAGTCACTGGTGAGGCTGTAGCCAGGATCGCAGTAAAACTCCACCACGGTTCCATGGTTGTAGCACTTACAAGGCTGCGGGTGGCAGATGAAATCTCTGTGACTCACCATTGGAGGTAGTGGACAAACTTGGGCAGTGGGAGAGAATAAGAGTTTCAGCACCACAGGCTCGCCCTGTCTGAAGCCCTCGGATGCACGCTGATCCAGGAGAGCATGCTGCTTAAGAATGTGCTTCTGCATTCATCATGAGACCACTGAGTTGAGCCAGAGTTGGCCCCCTCTTTTGCATTTTCATGTAAGGTCAAATGGAAGCCTTCTAGAATATTCTGAGCACATGCTGCTGTCACATGGTGTTGTAAAGTACACTGTGAAAGAGAGGCTCATTTTACAATGCAAAGAATGTGCCTATTTAATAGATTGTATTAGCTATTCTATTAATAATGCATGCTATTATGTGCCAGACAGAATAGTAAATAAAATTAAGATATTTGTGGACAAAATCTTTACTGAAAGGCACAGTTATGCCAAGTCTCCTTCTGCAACCACAGTAGTAATTTAGAACGGTTTGAATCCCAGGGCTGTGGTTCTAAACTGATCCTCAGTGTCATCTTGGGGTCTGGCCAGTGACAAATGTGGAGCAATTCCTCTACCTCTGCTTGAGGACCCAGGTCACACACCCCCTCCCCATAAGGGGGAACGAGAAGCCTTGGGTTCTAGGTTTGCTTCTGCCACCACCACATTGTGTGACTTTAAATGGTTCACTTAACCTCTGGAAGTCTTATTGTTCTCCTCTGTAAAGTGAAAGCTTATTCTGCCCTAGGTGAAGTTTGGGGGTTTTCTGAGATTAGGGAAAAGCTGGTTTTAGTTTCCTATCTCAAGACTGCATCCTGGGCCGCAGGGTAGGAATGGCCCCCTCTCTGGAACCAGAAAGATGGTTTTAGCAGTTTGGTGCTTGTTTATCTCATGCTACAGAGAGCTCTCTTTCCCGGAGAAGGACTAAAAAATAAACAGCATTCTTCAGGAAATAATAAAACCACAAATTCTGCCAATGGCAGCCTAAAACCCACACCTGTGGAAACCTGTAAGAACTCAGAGCAAAAAACAAAACAAATAAATCCAAAAGAGAGTTAACTTTTGAGCCCTTTCTAGGGGCAACCAAATGCCCTGGACAATGTAAATCTTTGGGCAATGCCCATTGCACACAGGCTGGTTCTGCAGGGAGAGTCACCACCTGACACTGACTGCCCTGTGAAGGGCACAGAAAAAAGCAAGTAGTACCACTCACTGGCAGCACATGCCCAATGAGGCTGGTGACAAAATGGGACCACCAGTGGAGGAGTTCCAAGGCATGTGGATACAAGCGCTCTTGCTCTCTCATGCTCTCTCTCTCTCTGCCTCCTTCCCTCCTTCCCTCCTCCCCTGAAAACAGTGCTGCAAAGTAGATCATTTTTTGGCTCTTTTAGAGATTGAAGAGACAGAAGCTCAAAGTAGCAACTAGAGGAGTGAGTGGGAGTCCAGACTTGCTCTAGACAGGAGCAGGTCTGAATTCTGTCTGAACTACTCTCCAGTTGAGTGACACTAAGTCCCTTCTCATCTCTGAGCTTCAGGGTCCTGATGTGTAAAACAGGAGTCCCGGGGGCTGTTCTGAGGAATGCCAGTAAGGCCTTCATTCAGAGCCAACATATATGCATCCATGGGGCCAGCAAAGACCCAAGTCTCTAAAGAGAGGGAACATTATGAGATAGTGGCTCACATGGGTGAAGGGAAAGTGGAGGAGTCAGCAGGGGCACCCCAGGATCAGCAGCTGCAGGAGGCCACTGCCACCCCTGGGTGGGTTGGATGAAGGGGTCTTCATTGCTGGGGTCCTCAGTGGAAGGTGGGACCCCCAGGTCTATTCTGCAAGAGCTGGAGCCCAAGGACACTCAGACACTGCTGGTGATGTCCCCAGGCAGAAAGAGTGAGGGGAAGACCAGTTTCTCTGCCTTCCCACCTTCCTGCCTCCCTCTGGGCAGAGCTAGTGGGGATCCAGGTGACCAGGGAGCCTAGGAAATGAGGTTTTCAATGGAAATTCTGCCTGTAACATGGTGTAGTGCAGAGAAGGCCCAGAGATAGACCTGAGGCCCACGGCCTAGGGTGTGCTCAATAAATGTTGGCTGACAGGTGGCTGCTGGGAGGGCCCCACAGGTGGACACTGGTTGCCATGACTTGAAGCTCTGTCTCTAAAGGCTGAGGAGCTTTTTGCTGCCCCAGGGTGCTGTTCCCTGGGTTGGCAGATGATCTTTACCATGCTGTCCATGGCATGGAGTCACATACCTCTTGCATTTCCATTTACACAAATGGGGGTTCTTTTCAGATTCAATATCTCCATCATGTTCTGGGAATATCCAAGGAGGTAACAAAGGCAGCAGCTGAGGAAGAGGGACAGAGAAAAGGCAGTTGCAATGGTAGCTGTCTGGGAGGTCCAGGCATGCATCAGGGGGTACTTCTCTCACCAGTGGCCCTCCTCTATGCCATTTCCCCTCCACTCAGTTCTTTTAAGAACACAGGGAAGGGTACCCCAGTGACCTCCAGGATGATAGGCTCATCTGGTTGCCTGGAGTCCCCAGCACAGCCACATGCTAGTGGAGTCCAGTCACATGCTAGTGGAAGTCCTTTCTATGGGCACAGGTATACTAAGTGTCCACCAACAGATAAATGGATAAGGAAAAGGCATGACACACACACACACACACACACACACACACACACAATGCACACACACACTACATACACACATCAGGGAGTATTATTTACCTTTTAAAAAAAAGGAAGCCCAGCCATTGGTAACAACAGGACTGGACCTGGAGGACATTGAGCTAAATAAAAAAAGCCAGACACAGAAAGAAAAATAATGAATGATGCATGGTCTTACTGATATGCAGAATGCAAAAACTTTAAGTTCAGAGAAACAGAATAGAGCAGTGATTACCAGGGGTGGGCAGGTGGGGGAAGTGGGCAGATGTTCCTCAAAGGGCACATCTGTTTCATAGAGAGGGTGAACAAATCTGGATCAAGGACCATGGTTAGTAATGCTTTGTTGTATCCTGGAAATTGGCTGAGGGTAGATCTCAGGTGTTCTCACCACAGACACAAAAAGGTAACTATGTGAGGAAGATAAGTGACTTGCTCCACTGCAGTAGTAATCATTTTGCTATGCATACACACATTGAAACACCTTGATTATGTACCAAATTATGGCCTCCAGAGCATTGAGGCTCTCCTCCTAGTAGGCTCTCCAAAAAAAGTCCCTAGGGGCCAAGATAGGATTAGAAAATTACCAGAACTGTTTTTAAGGCCCAGAAAATCTCATGGAATAGGCCCTGTGAATATATGCACATTTGTTATCAGCAGCAATTTTCTCACTTGGCCTCAAGGATATAGGACTGTTGAAGTCACTGCATCAGCCCCAAGGCAAATGGCCCCATGATGTGCTAAGGAATTGCTGTACCATACAATCCATCATTTAATGAGACAAAGGGAGGCTGTGAGGGGTGGCGTACAGGAGGGTGGGCTGTGGAGTTACCCAAGTTTGTGTTCCAGTCACCCCTCTACTCTTGATGAGCTGTGGGGCCTCCGGCAGCTTGTTTAACTTGCTAGGTCTTCACTTTCCCATCTGTATAATGAAAATCAATTCCTAACTCACTAGGTTGTTGTGAGGATTAGAAGCTGTACATAAACCGTGGTGCTCAAACATCAGGAACACCCTGGGGACTTGGTAAATAGCAGCTAGTAGTGTCACTGGTGCCCAAACTTGCTGGAGTCCCTGTGCTCCCCTTCCCATGACTGGCACAGACAGGCTTCCTGTGAAGTTAGAATCCCTGGACTGTAACAGGGCAGCCCTGAATGTTCAGAGAACCTGGATGCATCTCACGGCCATGTTTTCTTGGAGACCAGGTGAAATCCATTTATTGCATCTTTCATTCTGAGACTGTCATAATCACTTGTAATGGAGATGCATCTGCCCCAAGTGGAAACATTTATCTTCACACTTTGCACCTAGCAGACCATCAGCTTCTCTGTAGAGGAAACCCCTGCATGGTGCCATCAGGGCAGAGGCTGGGGAAGTGTTTCTTTGACTTGGAAGGAAACAACAACAGAGCTATTAATAACAAACTTGTTGAAACTTATTTAAATATCCTGAGGGACTTCCTTGCTTGTACACGACACAGCCTTGTCTTGGGGCTAAACTGAGTTCTGTTACTCCAGCCTCTCTGCCCCTTCACTAAGAAAGTGCCACCTGACAAATGGCACACACAGAAGCCTCTAGCACAGGGCATGGTGGCCTCATGGGCAGCATTTGAAATAACCTGCGTGTTCCTAGAATACCAGTGAGTAAAAGCACCACGTTGCCCCGAGAATTCCCTTAGGCTCAGCCTGTGACTCAGATCCCATGGACTGCTAGTTCTAAGCAAAACATACCCACCAGAACCTGTGGGTGGCACAACAAAGATTCTGCTGTAGCTCTATTTTTAAAATGTTTCCCAAAGCTTTAGAGATTATTAGCAACAGTTATTGCTTTATGAGGTGTACAGTCGAGACATTCTGTGGTTCCAGGAGAATCCATGAGAGGCCGGAAATGGATGATGATTACTGTCCACCAGGTGTCAACGCTCTGCTCCTTGTTTGATGACAGAGGATTATAGCTCCTTTCAGAAAAGCAGGAAAATTCCTCTCTATACACATGATGACAGAATACTATTTTTACCATATTTAGTCTCTCATGGAGTTTGATAGAGGCAGGCTAGTGGGGGACTGAGCTGCAGAGGCCTGGAACCCTCAATGTGCCTCGTATTGGCTAAGAAGGGTCTGAGCTGGGGCCGGACAGGAGAGCCAAAGAAACTACAGACTGTAGTTTCCCTAGTAAGCTCTCTCTTCCTTTTGAGCCTCCCTGGAAATTTCCCAGGCAGCTCCTTTCACCCTGAATGCCCCGTTGCCTCACTGTTTCCTCCTGTTCAGATTGAAGCCAGCATGAACACCAGACTCCTCAGTGAGGCTTCCCTGCACATCCAGGCAGTGGTCTCAATTCCTTGGACACTGCATTTTACATGTTTTTACAAATGACACTCCACAACTTACAGTAAGGTCATGTCTTAATAAAACCTTGGGGTAAATAGAAAGTATCCTAAGTAGAAAATGTATTCAATACACCTAACCTGCCACACACCCAAGCTGAGCAATACAGCACTCTGTATAATATCTGTCATTTCCCTTTGTGAGCACACAGCTGGCAGAGTTGCCACTTGAACTTGCTGCCCAGCATCGGAAGAGGGTCTTACTGGCTATTGTTAGCCCAGAAAAAGATCAAAATTCAAAATTCGAAGTACAGTTTCTACTGAATGCATATTGTTTTCCCAATAAAATTGTTTTCAGTAAAGCTGAAATTCTTTTTGTTTTCTTTTTTGGTACTGGCGATTGGACCCAGAGGTGCTTTACCACTGAGCCACATCCCCATTCCTTTTTGTCTTTTATTTTGAGACTGGGTCTCACTAAGTTGCTTAGAGCCTTGCTAAGTTGCTGAGTCTGGCCTCTAACTCATAATCCTCCTGCCTCAGCCTTTCCAGTAGCTGGGAAGGTGGCATGCACCTCACTGCCCAACATAAAGCTGAAAAATCTTAAACCATTCTAACTAAGTCAAGAACCATCCATACTTGTAGAAATCTGTAACTTCTTTGAGAGAGACATTCTTTAAATTTTTGTAACTTCTATAGTATCCAGCACTATTCTTGGTAAACATTTTTGAGTGAGTTAATGAAAACTTCGTAGTCTTCTTAATAAACCATTGTCCCTCCTCTGTCCACCACTTTCCCATTGTCAATGAGCTGTGATTTCTATGCTGTTCCTGGTCCCATTTTTTTAATGGAAAAAAAAAAGTTGAGAAATGATGACAGCTTACCACAGTTTCTGCACCACATGGCTACATCAGGCAAAGATCTGTGGCATTTTAAGGATGTCTTAGTGATGGGAGATAGAGCTTTGTCAGCCCCACCTCTGAAAGACTCATACAATAAAGAGGTCAGTGTTCTAACATCTTCAAAACAAGGCTGGTCGGTGCTTCCCATGAGATCTAAAATGTGTGCAGGGCACAGCAAAATGTACATGATACAAAAGGTTGTCTAAGGCAAACATCCTGTATTACATGGAACAACACTCAACACACTTGGAGTGGTGCTAGCACAGGAGGAGGCGAGTGGCAGGGGGACTTATATCCTTGCAAAAATAAAGCATGGTTACTGCAGATCTGAGGCTTGGAAGATAAGGGGCTGGGAAAAAATGTTTAGGCTTTGCTCTTTAAAAAAATTCAAAGATGAAGATATATAGTGCCCTTTTTGTCTTGGTTAGAAAAACCCCTAAACCTTTTTATTCTTTCATCTATCATCTATCTATCTATCTATCTATCTATCTATCTATCTATCTATCTATCTATCTACATCATATATGTAAAGACCATTTGGAGCAGTTTCAAGCTCACAGCAATACTGATAGAAGGTGCAGAGATTTCCCATACACCTTCTTCCCCAACACATGAGCAGTCTTCTCAATCAACAGCCCTCCCCTCAGAATTTGCTACCTCTAACAAGTTTATGTTGACACATTATTATTATCCAGAGTCCATAGTTTACATTAGGGCTCACTCTTGCTGTTGTACGTTTTGTACATACAGAATAGTTTCACTGCCCCACACATTCTTTGTGCTCTGTCTCATCATCTTTCCATCTGCTGGTGACCACTGATCTTTTTACTATCTCCATAGTTTTGCCTTTTCCAAAATGTCATATGGATGGAATCATACAGTATGTACACTTCTCAGATTGGCTTCCTTCACTTAGACTGTGCATTTAAAGACCTTCTATGTTGAATGGGAGAAAATTGTGGCTAGCTAATTTTCCAATAGGGGATTAATATTCAGAACAGACAAAGAACTCAAAAAGTTTAACACCAAAAAAAAAAAAAAAAACAAAAAAAAACAAATAACCCTATCAAAAAAGCTACACAGGAACTTCTCAAAAGAAGAAATGAAAATAACTAATAAATATATGAAAAAATGTACAACATCTCTAGGATCCATGAAAATGCAAATCAAAACTACACTAAGATTTCATCTCACTCCAGTCATTATGACAACAATCAGGAATACAAACAATAATAAATACTGGGGAGGTTGTGGGGGGAAAGGTACACTTGTACATTGTTGGTGGGATTGCAGACTAGTACAATCACTCTGGAAAACAGTATGGAGATTCCTCAAAAAACTAGGGATGTAACCACCATATGACCCAGCTATCCCTCTCCTTGATATTTTCTTCAAGGGTCTAAAATCAGCATACTACAGCGATACAGCCACCTCAATGTTTAGAACAGCACACTTCAGAATAGCTAAATTTTGGAATTAACACAAATGCCCATCAATAGATAAATGGATTAAGAAATTGATATATGCATATATACATACATAAATTGTGATATACATATATAAATGTAATTGTACTCAGTCATAAAACAATGAAATCATGGTATTTGCTGGTAAATGAATGGAAATAGAGAATATTGTGCTAAGAGAAATAAGCCAAATGTACATACTCAAAGGTCAAATGTCTTCTGTCATGTGGAAGCTAGGGAAAATAAAGGAAAGGGGATGGAAGGATAGGATAATACAAAGAACCAGTCAAAATATAAATTAATATATAAGTGAAAGGAAGTGAAGTAGAACGGAAGAAGGAGAATGGAAGAGGGGAGGAAAAGGGGGGAGGGAAAAGGGGGGAATCATGAACTGATACCAAATCCCGTGAACATATGAGTTTGCCACAATGAGCCCAACTGCTATGTGTAACTATAAGGCTCTAATTAAAAGAGGAAAAAAATCCTCTGTGTCTTTTCATGGTTTGTTAGATCATTTCATTTCAGTGTTGAATACTATTTCACTCTCTGGATGAACCAGTTTGTTTATCCATTCACCTACTAAAAGTTGCTTTGAAGTTTTGGCAATTATGAATAGAGTTGCTATAAATATCTGTGGGCAGGTTTTCGTGTGAACACAAATTTTCCAGCTCCTTTGAGTAAATACCAAAGAGCACAATTGCTGGATTGGCTACTATATATATATATATTTTAACCATGATTTGTTTTGTAAGAAACCACCCAACTGTCTTCCAAAGTGGCTATGTCATTTTTCATTGCTACCAGAAATATGAGCTCCTGTTGCTCTACATACTCATCAGCATTTGGTGTGTCCACATCCAGGATTTTGGCTATTGTATTAGGTAGTGTAGTTGCATCTCTTTGAGGTTTTAATTTGTATTTCCCCAATGACACCTGACATGGAGCATATTTACACATGCTTATTTGCCATCTGTATCTTTTCTTTGGTGAGACATCTATTAAGGTCTTTGGACCATTTTACAATCAGATTATTAGTGATCTTGTAGAATTTTAAGAGTTCTTTCTGTATTTTGGATAACAGTCTCCTTTATCTGATGTGCCTTTCCTATCAATTTCTGGTTTATCTTCTTATTCTCTTGATGCTAACTCTCACAGAACAGAATTTTTAAATTTTAACAAAGTCCAGTTTATCAATTATTTCTTTCATGGATCATGCTCTCCAAGTTGTTTCAAAAAGACATCATGATACCCAGCGTCATCTACATTCTTTTCTTTGTTATATTCTAGGAATTTTATAATTTTGCTTTTTATATTTAGGCCTATGATCCATTTTTAGTTTGCATTTGTGAATAGGACAAGGCATGTGTCTATATTGATTCCCATCACCCCCACTTTGGCACCTGGATGTCTAGATGTTTCAGCACCACATGTTGGAAAGATTATGTGTGCTCCCTGTGTTGTCTTTGCTTCTTTGTTTTTGTTGACCACATTTATGTGGGTCTATTTCTGGACCCTGTATCTTGTTGAATTGCCTCTTATTTCACCAATATCACACTCTTTTGACTAATGTAGCCTTATGGTAAGTCTTTGTTTTTTTTTTTTCTTGGTACCAGGGATTGAACCCAGGGGTACTTAACCACTGAACCACATCCCTAGCCCTTTGTGTCTTTTATTTTGAGACAGGGTCTCACTGAGTTCCTTAGGGCCTCCATAAGTTGTTGAGGCTGACTTTGAACTTGCAATCCTCCTGCCACATCCTCCCACGCTGCTGGGATTACAGGCATGCGTCACCACACCCAGCTTTGTGGTAAGTCTTTTGAAGTTGTTCTTCTCCTTCAATTTGTGTTGGCTATTCTGGTTCTTTTGCTTTTTCATAAAACTTTAAAATCAGTTTATAATCCCTCAAAATAATAATCAGGATTACACTGAGTCTGTGAAACAAGCTGGGAAGAACCAGGAACCAGAGTAATTTGAGTCTTCCTATTTATTAATGTGGAATATGCTTCATTTATGTAATTCTTTGGTTTCTTTCATGAAGGTTTTGTGGTTTTCCTTATGTAAATCTTCTACAAAATTGATACCTAAGCATGTTATTTTGAGGGGAAGCAAATGTAAATGGCACTGTTTTAAATTTCAAATTCCACTTGTTCACTCCTGGTCTATAGGAAAAGGATAGACTTTTGTTTATTAACCTTGTGTCTTATAATCATGCTGTAATCACTTATTAATATTAGAATTTTTTTAAAGAATTTTGCTTAATCAATTCTTCTGGATTTTCCACATCAATGATCACATCATCCTTGGAGAAAGATGGTTTCATTTCTTTTCCAAATCTGTACAAGTTTTATTTCCTTTTCTTGACTTACTGCAGTAGCGAGGACTTCCAGAATGAGGCTGAAAAGAAGTGGTGGAAGGGAACCTCCTTGCCTTGTTCCTGATCTTAGTGGGAAAGCTTTCATCAAGTTTTCATCAAGTATGATGTTAGTTCTAGAATTTCCATAGCTATTCTTTATCAAGTTGAAGAATTTCCCCTCTATTCCCATTTTAATGAGTTCTGAATCATGAATCAGTATCAGATTATGGTTGGATTCTTTTTCTGTACCTTTCATGTACTTCCTTTTTTCAGCCTATTGATTTGATAGATTACTTAATTGATTTTCAAGTGCTGAACCAGCCTTGCATATCTGAATACATCCTACTTGGTCTTGGGGTGTAATTTTTTATACATTGTTGGATTCGATTTACTAATATTTTGCTGGGGATTTCTACATCTATATTCATGAAAGATATTGATCTGTAGCATTCTTCTAATGTCTTTGTCAGGTTTTGGTATTAGGGTAATGCTGGCTTCACAGAATGAGTTAGGAAGTATTCCCTCTGCTTCTGCCCCCTCACTGTTTCCTCATTCATCAAAGGGAGAAAACAATACTCACTCACTAGAGCAAAGAAGGGGTTTATATCAGGTACTAATCTTGTCTGGCTTATTTTCAGGGATGGGGACCTGTGTCCAAAGCCTGGCCATAAGGTGAGGTTTGGGAAGAAGAAAGCATTTTTCTGATTGCCTGGGATTCCCCAAATTCCTCAAACTCCATGAAGGCCTAGACATAAGTGTCTAAACCTGCTAATCCTCTTCCCATTCCCTGGAAAAATATGGTCTAATAAAATTTGAGTGGGTAAGTGTCTCCCTAGCCAGATGCTCCCCATGTGGAGCACAGACATCATAGGGAGCACACTGGCTTTATGGTCATCACTACAAGGGGAAACCAAAGGACCCTCTTGGGGACGTGGATGCAGCCTCACTCTTAGGAGAACTGGGAAGCTGATAAGCCTGAAGGGTTTAAGGATGTAGTACTGAGTTTCCTGCCTCATTCTTGGCAATCCTGCCTTGTTTCTTCTGGGAGATGGACTGCACCATCTTATGGATAGATGTGGCTTCCCTGTGACACAGTCCGGCAGACTACCTCTCCATCACAAGGGATTCAGAGCAACCTTCTCCCACCAAAATCACCCCTTTCATATCAACAGTGTGTTGTTTGGAGCATTTTCATTTTCTTAAAGGCAAATAATTCTCCAACTAATTCTGTTCTATGCACACCAAGCTCCCGTCTCCACTGTCTGAGCTCAGGGAAAGTCAACTAATTCTATTGTCTGAGCAAAATGAAGGTAGAAAGAAAGGCTAATGCACTTTAAAAAGATTTCTCCTTGAGTTCTTCCTATTTTGCATTATTAGCACCGGAGTACTCCCTTTTGAATACAAAAAATGTCAATTTTACTTAGACAATCTGCATTTTAGACTTTCTGGCTTCTTCACTCTTCTTATCTAAGTACAAGAATTATACTCTTTCACTAATTTTAAAATTCATTTATTCAACAAGTATTTTTTGGTGAACCAACAAAACTAGGTTCTACTTGATCCTGTCTTCAGATGATAGGTGAGCAAATGAATATTTATATGTCTGAGTAAGCCCTCTGCTCTATCTTCTGAAAAGAAAAATTAGTACCACACTCTCACATACTCGGGAGTTGGAATGGAGCTCCTAAGATGCACATCTCCCAAGAGGGTGTGGAAGACACCTGGACCAAAAGGAGCCAGGTGTTCTTTTATCCACAGTAAGACCCAAAATGTACATCAGTACTGGCACTCCAGGTCTACATTTTGGACTAGAAAATCAGAGGTAAACCTTTCAAGGAGCTAAAGGCCAGGCCTCCCTGCTTCCTCTGATGTGGGTCATGTGTACACCATTCTGGGGTTAGTGAAGATTCTCTTGACCCAAGAGGAGGCTGGGAAAGGGTCCTGGCCTGGGGAAGGAAAGAGACAGAACTTTCAGAAATAAGTGTGGTGGGATCATGGGGCCAGTGCCAGTGGGGGGCAACAGAAAAGATAAAAGGACCAGGAGGAGAGAGGGTTGCAGGAGGGAGTCTCCATCAGGAGAGGACAGGTCCATGGAAATCCTTGAGGTCTCAGTCCCTCCATGTGGATAATGCAAAGTCTCCCCACATTCTGAGTCTTCAACTTTACCAAGAGTGGATTCTACTAGGATTCTACTACTGCCTGGTGGTTAAAATCCCCTTGAATTGTGGTGGAGGGATTGTTTCCTCATGGAGAATGGTCAAAGGATGCTTTCTTTTGCCCCTGCCACAGTCATAGGCAGGTGACAAAGTGCCTGCAACAGCAAATGTGGTGGAGAGAGCTGGAAGGAACTGCCCATCAGCTAAGTGACAGACTGATTTCAATTCAAGGACCTGCTCATGTAATATAAGATCACAAATCCTCTACTACAGTGGAGATCAATGGGAGACAGAAGAGAAATTAACAGTATTGGGGGTGGGGGTAAAAGGATGTACTTTAAGTGAGCTGTTCAGGGAAGTCGCCAAAAATGGTGACTTCTAGACTGAAATCTAGAGCAGCCCTATTGCTGATGGGGACCTAGACCAGTACCTGTGCATCGACTATTTGCTGCAGAGTCCATGGTGAAATAAGAAATCAATTTGGCCTTGTCACAACATCCATGTGTGTTTTCAATTCCTATTTATTTAAATGTAATTGGATAAGAGTCAAACCTAATAATTAAAAATGGGACTTGCATTATGTCTTCATCATTTTATTTTTTCTAAAGTCCACTTTTATTGTCTATTATACAAGTATTGGGCTGCAGCATATTGGAAAACACAACACAACCCTGGTCCTTTCTCTACCAAGATGAGGAGTACTGATTCCATCACAGGTACCTATGTGAATGACCAGGACCCAGTTGAGGGCTGTGCTGGAGGACAACATGCCAGGCAGAGGGGATGGCACATGTGAAGGTAAGTTGGAGGCACTGAGGGGGGACGTGGATGGTGGTTGTGTGTGACAGGAGAAGGTAAGACAGCACAGCACCAGTGTCGGGAGGCAGATAGGACAGCATGTGTGAGCTCCATGGTCATGGCAAGAAATTGGGATTTTATCAGAAATGTGAAGGAATGCTGCAAAGATCAAGGATTGACATATTTTTAAAATCCAGCTCCAGCACTATGTGAACAGACTACTGGAGAGAAGCACAGAGCTGGCAGGGCTGTTAGGAGGCAGCTGCCGTGACCTGGAGACATGATAGCCAACACGATGGGAAGTAGAGCGGTGGGACATGACTTTAATATTCCAGTTTCACTTCTACTCTGGGACTTCTTGTTAGATTGATTTGGGGGCCACTGGTAGTAGAATAAAGATGACTCCCAGATCTCTGACCTGGTTGACTGAGGTGCCATTTGCCAAGTTAGGTGTTTGTTTTGTGGAGGGAAGTGGTACTGAATTTGGCTTTGCACTGGTTAGGTTTGAGCCATCAGTAAGAGTCATTCAAGTGTCAATCAAGCAGTTGGAGAAAAGGTCTGGGATAAATTTAGAACTCAGGAGTCATGAGCACAGAGATAACATCTACAGCCACAGAGCTGCATGAGCTCCTCTAGGAGAAATGGCAGCAAGATAGGAAAGGGTGCCAGTCCCAATGCTGAGCCATCAGAGAGGGCAAAAGAAATGGGCAGAGCAGACTGGAGCATTTCACAGATGCCAAGAGGGGAGACTGTTTTGAGGAAGAGGGAATGGGTCCTAGCAAGCTGAAAAATATGGGAAGAGAAGAATGACAATTGGATTTGGTCACATGGAAGTCACTGGTGACCTTGAGAAAACAACTTCTGTAAGTCATAGCAGGGAATCCACTTGGAGTGAGTTGAGGAGTGAGTGGGAATAGGAGCTGTGGATGACTCTGGAGAGTTTGTTGCAGTGAAGTAGCAAATGGGCAGTGAGAGGGTCAAGGGAGGCTCCCTCCATCCCCTAAAAGAGCTATGCTCTTGCTCATACATTGGCGGGAATTTTTCAACATGGAGGAGAAGACTGAGAATACAGGTGCAGGGGACTGAGGGAGGGTAGTCATTGAGAAGATAAAGAAGACATGATCACGTGCAGGGGTGAAGGGCTGGTCTTTGACAGGTTAGGAGGGAGGAACTAGAGCTGAACACAGGCGTGTGGAGATCCATGGCCAAGGTGGTGGAAAGATGAGTGAGCTGTTCTCTGAAGGCTCCCATTTACTGAATGGAGAAGTATGATGAGGCCATTGTTTAGTGGTGGGGAAGGGAAACTTAGAGCTCACTATTACACGTTATAGTCCCCAACTCATATATATCCCTATGTGCAAAAGGCTTTAAAAATAGACTTGAAGCTGGACCTGGAGGCACATGCCTCTAACCTCAGCTATTTGTAAGGCTGAGGCATAAAAATCTTAAGTTCAAGGACAGCCTGGGCAACTTAGGGAGACACTGTCTCAGAATAAAAATAAAACATGCCTCTTTTTAAAGTTTGGGATGTAGCTCAGTGGTAGATTGCCCCCAGGCTGAATCACCAGTACTGCAAAAACAAACAAACAAAATCTTTGAAAGATTTTAAAATAGTCTGTATACCTTATGAATATATTTTTTTGTTATGGTGATAACTCCTGGGACACATCCCATCAGACTCTACCCCTTTACAGTATCTTTTTATATCATCTCTATGATTTTTTTTATTGTAAACAAATGGGATAAATCTTGTTTCTCTGTTTGTACATGGAGTAAAGGCATACAATTTGTGTAATCATAAATTTACATAGGGTAATTTTGTTTGATTCATTCTGTTATTTTTTTCCTCCCCCTCCACACCTCCCACCCCTCTTTTCCCTCTATACAGTCCTTCCTTATGAATATTCACACAACTTATTCAGGGGGCAGAGGATGGAAAATATAGAACATTATAACCTATGGCCTCTAATTAAAAAAAATTTTTTTTTTGAGCTACTGAGCCTAAAATATTTTGACTGGATACTTTCACTTTTACTTACCCCAAAGCTTCACAGAATTCCTGGATGTTTTTCATGTAGGAAGGAGCTGTCCCTTTAGTGTGCCTGCACATCTAGGGTTGGTGGCAGGGGCTGTTACTTACTCACCACAATCCATGTTCCACTCATCTTTCTGGACACCCCGCTGGTCCACATTACCCAGTGCCCTGTGCTCCTCTAGGTTCTAGTCAATGGGGTGTGAGAAGAAATGATAATTACTACTTCTAGGCCTGACTCATAACCTTTCCATGCTTTTGGCTGGCTAGAATGATTTCTCAAAGGGATCTCAGAAGTCATACCAGGAAGAGAACAGAGTCTCTACTGTCCTGTGGGAATGACCAGATGCAATAGAGGCACCAGCAAACCAATAGTCACTCATTACCACTACATGAAAGTAAATTTCCATTTTGTTGGAGCCACAATCCATTTCTGGGAATTTTCTCACAGTAGTAGTCCACCATATGCAATTGGCATAAGGAGCAAGTAATGATGTGAATCTGCTCTGTGCAAGAGCAAGGCAGGCATTCTTGAGACATTGGTGTACATTATTACAGTCAGCACTCACCCTGGGTGCCACATCATTGCTGCATTAGAAGTGTCTTAATGACGTATGTCAGTGGTTCCTCAGCCCTGGATGCACATTAGAATCACATGGGGAACTTTGTTTCCTTGCTCAGGGCTGGGTTCTGGTCTTGGCTAAGTTTTAAGAGGTTCCTGGGGGGTTTGAATGGGTATTCAGAGTTGAGAATCACTATCTTATGCAGTTACAATAGAGAGCTGGGAAAAATCAGCTCCATTTATTCTCTATCTGCTGAGAATGGCTGACTCTTAATACCAGAATATTGACTTCAGCTGGTTTTGAGGAGCATGGGGAAGTGGTGGAGAGACAGTGATTCTGTGTATCAAAGGCAAGGGCATCATCTCAAGGCAGCTTAGCACATCATTGGTAGGTTCTGAGAGGGATTAGGAGTATAGGAACTGTTTCATTCTGATATAAACAGAATCACCCAACCTCTGTCTTCAGGAGTTCTGCTAACTTCTAATAATCAAAACTGGCATTGTGACAGCTCTCCTTAGTCTGATCTAAGTTTGGGTAAGGATTCCAGGAAGCTGCATGGGACCTTCCATGCCAAAGTCATAGTTGTTTCCAAGGCTACATCTTTAAAACTTTGCTTTTAGCTCAGGAAAAAAACCAATAAACATTATACGGCACATTACATTTTTCATATTTGTTTTGTTATGACAACCTAGAAGGCCAATAAATGTGTCCACCAAAGGAACCAAATGATCATGACACTGGAGCTTTGCTTGTTTCCAGACTGGATGGAACATGGTGTTTACATACTCAAGATGTGCTGACAAATCAAATTTAAGATCAATTACCCAGTGGCCCTGAGGGAGGGGCTCTGATCTGCTTCCCATCACAGAGTCCCACATACAGGTAACTATGAAGAAATACAGAACGCATCTGATGACACCTGTGAAATATCAGTACACAAACTGATATCAATATCAATACCACAAACACACACACACACCATAAACAGATGAGGCTTTACATAGGAATCATGTCTGGTGGTGTAGCCACCAGAAGCCATGGAGGAGCACGCAGGTGAGGAAACAGGTGTAAACCCATGGTGTACTCTGATTGTCTTTGCAGCAAAGACTGACACTGAAATGAAAAGTTGGCACGTGCTTCTGTGTTCTGATGGGGCTTCTCTTTTTCCCTGCAGTGACTGGAGCACCGGCTACATCAAGGACAGCCTGAACCACACCAGGTGAGAATAAATCAGAAGACATCCATGGGGTCAAAATGTCCTGAAGACTGTGAACCTTTTCCCATAAAAATCTGCCTACAGTTGGAATTCTAATGGCAATCAGAGCATCTTCGTTTTGTTAAATGAGAGAATAGGGACAGAAGATTAAAAGTGGGGGATGTCTCACAAGGTAAGACAAAAGCCCATAGGTAAAGGAGCATTTAGAGTTGGTCTTTTCTGCCTCTCTCTGGAACCAGCAAATCCTTCCACCATCAGAGATGGTGCTGAAGTTCAATGTTGCCAGTGTATTTTGGGGATCCTCAACCTCTCCCTCCATAAACCTGACCAATTTGGCACACAGAGAAATTAATGTTATGGAATTTTCTGAACCTCAATTTTTTCTCCCCTAATTTTATTTTTCTAAAATTTTTGGTGCCTTTTTTTTCTTGTCTAATAGAAAATTCTACCAGATGAGGAGATGTATAATTGAGTAGTCAGTTAATAATAGTGGGAAGTAATTAATCGTGATTTGTTCCTAACCGTGGTGTCCGTGTCTGTGTGTGTGTGTGTGTGTGTGTACATGTGCATACATGATTTTAGGTATGAGTCTAAGTTACACATCGAAAGTAGCTACATTTTATGCTGGTAAAAGTGCTTCAAAGATATGCATGATATAATTAATTTTATCAGTTCTTCTGCAAAATAAAGCATGGTATTGTGTGGAATGCATGCTTTTCTGACATCTGAACAAATTTGAGAAATGCTACCTTAGGAGACATAGACAGTGAAAGGGGGAGAAAGGTCAAAACCAGCTAGGGGGACAGAAGGGACAGAGTATGAAAGCAAGAGTGTGAGAGAAGAGACACTTAGAAGACACACCTGGATGGCTTAGTGTGGGACACTGGAGGCAACTTTACATGTAGGGTCAAGTTCACTGCCCTGGGCTCAAACCCTGACTTGAGCACTGAGTAGCTATGTGACCTTCGCATTTTACTTTTTAAAATTTTTATTTTCATTTTCCTTCTGAGTTTTGAGTTTCATCATCTATAAAACAGGAAGAGGATACTTACTTGCAGGGCTTTTATAACAATTAGAATTAATATCTATAAATCAATAGGCACCAAATGCTTGGCACAAAAGTAGATGCTCACTAAAAAAGAGATAGTTACTATTTTTAGCTACATTATCACCCATGAGACAAAAGGCAAGCTGTAATCACAACTATAACATTTAACAAGCATCTACTGTGGGGGCAGCATACATACCTATTTCACTCCATCCTAGCAACAATCTTGCAGAGCAGGTGTTGTTATTGCCTCATTTGTGCAGAAAAGGAAATTGAAGCTCAGAAAGGTGAAGTTCTTTCCCCAAGGTCACCTGGCGAGTAAATAGCAGAGCTGGACTGGACCATATGTGAGGCTGACTGTGAATCATTCACTGAAGTCTTTCACTGAGACTTGCCATGGGGTTTTAAGGGTACATAAAGGAAATGGAGCATAGGGCCGCTCAACAGCCAGATTTTAGAGCAATGATTTCTTTATTTGCTAAGATATGTATTATGAACAGTGGGGTTAGAGTTTGGAAAAGCCATGAGGCTTATAGAGATGAGAAGAGATGAAGGAATCCTGATAGATGCAGAAGGAGAACCCCTTTTTGGCTCAGCAGACATAGGTTGGCTAGAGCACAGGTTGGCTCAGGAAGAGGGTGTGGGCAGTTCAAAGGATGCTGGTCAAATAGGGTTTGGAAAGATTTGAAGATAGTTCTTTTAACCTGGAAGCTAGAAGCACAGGTAACTCCAAGGGGGAAGTCTGCTTCTTCTCAAGGTGGGGACAGCATGGAATTGGGGTCTCCAACCTCATAAATTCTTACGTTGAAGTCCTAATGCCAGGTCCCATGAACGTGACCTTATTTGGAAACAGGGTGTACTGCAGATGGAGAAGATGAGGTCACACTATAGCAGGGTGGCCCTTTATCCTATATGACTTGGGTCCTTAAAAGAAGAGGCAGAGAGACACAGAGAGGAAATGTCTATGTGAAGATACAGACGAGGGAGAATTCATGTCATGACAGAAAAAAGACCAGAGTGATACAGCTACAAGCCAAGGTACGCCAAGGGCTGTGGCCACCACCAGGAGCTGGGAAGAGGCCAGGAAGGATTGAGCCTTAGCGGAAGTACAGCCCCGCTGACTTTGGACTTCTACGCTCCAGATCCGGCAGAGAATAAATTTGTTTATTTTATTTTATTGGGCTGAATAGTGTGTTTCATTGTGCCATGTTCACACGTGCATAGAACATCACTTGATTAATTTCGTTCCCAGGACCTCCCCTTGCCCATCCCTCTGCCTGATCACCTTCTTCTACCCTGTCTCCCTTCTATTTCCATGGGATCCCCTCTTTTTTTTTTTCCTCCAAAAACTTTTGTTGGAGAAAATATAGCCTCTTTAACAAGTGCTGATGGGAAAACTGGATAAAGTATGTAAAAGATTGCAACTAGATCCCTATCTCTCACTGGGCTGTTTAAAGCCACCTAGTTTGTGACACTTTGTTACAGCCACCCTTGTAAGCAAATATAGCATGAATCCATCCTTGGCCTGGAAGGTGGAGCCCCAGCCTTTGGGCCAAGTTAACTGGGAAGCAGGAGGGTTTCCTAGCTAATGTCAGAACATCTGGAATAACAAGACACCAAGATTTCCATGAAATAAGAAACAATTGTGTCCCTTAAAGTGGTTAACTTGTGAGATATGTAGCAATGGGTGGGGTAAAAACAACACAGGAAGACTGAATCCCAGTCTTGAACCCAAGCACTCCTCAGGGAGATACTAGTTATTCTCTCTGGGAAGTGCTAGTCAAAATGGGACTGGGTTTTTTATGCTCTGGGGAGAGTAGAATCACAGACAGATAATGCAAAAGTCCACAATGTCTTTTAAAACATCGAGCAGTCTGGCCAGGTAGGGTTCCTCTCACATGCTATTTTAGGCATGGTTGTCTATAGAATTCTTGGCTTCTCAGCTTCCTACTTTTCTCCCCATCTCAAAAAAAAAAAAAACAAAACCAAAATCTCTGTCAGAGTAAGACATTTATGGTATGAAAATACAGACTGATGTAGGTACTGTTGTGCCCTTGTGATAGCTCGAGATAAGGACTAGTTTTAAAATCTGAATTTCAAAATAATTGACTGATTTTAAAAATATCCAACCATTTTTCCAACTTCTTAATGCTTGGATCTATTAAATTCCTTCCCCTGGGTGGAAGAGGCAGAGTTAGAAGATGCATTTGGTTCCCATCCATGGAAGAGCAAGCAGACCCGAATGCGAGCAAAGTTTTAGACTTCCCTTCAGAAACCATTTCTGCAGAGACAGATGAGCTCTGGTGAAGCACTGTCTTCTCTAAACACTTCAGAAGATCTAGACACAGCTTAGAAGCAGATACGATCTTTTTGCAAAACCCAAAACAAATAAAAAAGAAACCTCCTCCTGTACAAAAAGAGAAAATGATTATACCCACAGGCATTGTGAGTAGAAGTTTTATTAAAAAAAAAAAGATGAATGACATAAGACAAAGATGGGCATGGCCAGGCACTGCCTTCCACCCCAGATGCCTAGTTTCTTTGAAAGAAGAGGAAGGAAATTTGGGAGAAGGAAAGTGGGAGGTGGGGAGGTGAAGGAAATAAGGAAAGGACCCATAAGAATGACCCCAGACCACTTTGTAGATACTGCCCAGTGACTCGAAGTGACTGAGGGGATTTATCATTTTCTGCGTGGCTCCTGATCATAAGAGGTTTTATTACTCTGAAATACAAGTCACCTAACTCTCCAGAGAGGGAAGGAGGAAATAAATCCTGCCTGCAGGGGGATGGAGATGATATCCTAGAGTTTAAGGACAAACTCAGAGAATTTCCCATTTGTCGTGCTCATCTATTTTCCGAGCAGAATGAAGTCACCCTTGGGGCACAAATGAGGGGCTCAAACCACTGGTCCTGGCTTTGAGGTTGCTTAACTCTGCACTTCTTTCAGTGGCTTGACATTTAAGCACCATAAGAAAAAGACTTCAGCTTGCACATCTGAACTTTCAAAAAATAAGAAGGGATGGAAGGATAACACCAAAATATATTTTGTTTAGAACCATGAATCTGGTGAAGGGACGTGTTCCACACCCCCTATGCCAAACAGGGCAGCCTCCCACTCAGGCACAGGCCCTGAGACAGGTGCCCTGCTCAGGTGAGAGTGGAGTGGAGGGAGTGAACTGCCTGGAGGTGGACATGAACCTGGCAGGATCCCAGTTTTAAGCATGAGTGTGCAGGGATGGGAGGGACTTCTGGGGTCCTCCTCTGGTGTCCTCTTCCTTTCTTGATTTACTGGGAGTCACTGTTCAAACAAATGAAGCTGTCAACTCTGTTTGCCTCTTTGTGGGGTCCTAGGACCATAACTGGTTGGTAATAGAAAATAAAATTTTTTGAGTTGTTGAAGCAAAAGAGGGAGGAAAAGAGATTGCTCTTTCAACAACTATGGATGTATAAGAAATTAGCATTTGGGAAAATTAAATCAGATACCTCATACTATTCTATAAATTCCTGATGGATTATATAAGTAAAGTATAAAATTCAGCCATTAATATCTATGACAAGTAATGAGTATGCATCTCTCTGGGAACTAAATGAGTATGTAGTTCTCTCTGGCAACAAAAAAACAGAGGATTTAGTATAAATCACTATGGGAAAAATCACAAATAGTGATAGAATTGCATAGTGAATTGAATAATTTCATATATGATTTATAGTAGAAACAAAATATAAAGGGTAAAATTCCAACAAATACAGCAAAGAATTGTGCTCAATTTATAAGGAGTTTTTTTTAACTTCATGAAGAAATGTACAATAGAAAATCTTACAAAAACTACTAACATGTAATTTATTAAAGAAATACAAATGGCTAATTAAAATGTTCAGATGTGTGTTCATCATAGAAATCCAAATGAAAACAGGATGTCATATTTTAATACATTAAAGTGGCAAAATTGTGAAAAGAAAGCTATGAAGAAATTAAATTTTTATTGCTAATATATTTCCTTAGGGTCAGTCCCTGGATGGTAATTACCCAATGGACTCAGTTCCAGGGCAGGAATTAGGGCATTGTTTCTGAGCCTGGGAGGTTGGAGGCAGAGATAACACCACAGAAGAAGACAGGAGCTGGAAGACATGGGTGGAATCCAACCTCAGATCATTGTCATTTCATTGCCTTGAAGGTCCCCATAAACCACTTGAAGCTACCAGAATGATGGAGACTATTTTCCATGGTAATGAGCATTTGTGGAAGGAACAATAATGTTTATAAATCTGGAGTGGTCTTTAGATCTGTTTGAATGTGTGCTTTTTCCCATTTCTTGTCCATTGGAGTGTGGGTATGGGGGGCAGTGTGTGTGTTGGGATTATTTGACCAAAGAAATTTCCCATGACCATGTCTCATGCTTCCCAGCTCTCTTTTCCTATTACACACAGAAGAACCCAATCCCTAAAGAATGGAATAGGAGGCTCATGTTATTTCCCCTGGGCAATGAATAGTAGCCAGAAAGAGCTAGTGGGTTTCTGCATAATGTTCCATGGACTTTGAAGGGCACAACTTGACCCTGAGGTGCACAATAATGGAGGGTCTGTTGGGCCTAAAGAGGAAGGCCAGATCCAAGTTTCTCCTTCAGGTGGCCCCAGACAGGGAGTGAAGTAGTCAGTGTTTCTGACACAGTTGTGGGTGGTAGAGGTCATGGGGTAGAGAATAAAAATCTTACTCTTGGTCTAAGTGGGGAGATGCTGGGCTTGGCTTCAGTTAATGCTGGAGGAAATCCAGGCTTGTGGTGTGCATCTTCTGAATGTGCAAAAGAAGTTGGAGATTTGGATCTTTCAATATTGGTAACTAATTAAGAATGTCAGTAACAACATCAACAAAATACTATGTGTCAGTAATATATGTATTTGGGCCCAGGTCTTCAAGTTGCAAACTTTGGGATTAGATTGAGTTGTCCCAGAGGAAAATGATTTTGAATTGTGTGCTTTTGCACTGGTGAATCAGGACAGTCCCCAGTGCAGATTTTGCTAATGGGGATTCTGAGATAGGAGTGTTATAGGGTGCAACTTAAGAACTGATCACCAGTGAGAAGTCCAAATTTGAGAGTCTTTATTAAGCCAACTGACTGACTGTCTCACAAAAGGCCCCAAAAAATGGCTATTGGGAGAACAGCCCCAACCATAGGATTATAGGTGTTCTTATACCAAAAATCACATCAGTCATAAGTGTGTTGTTATGATTCAAAATTACAAATTAACATCATGAGATCATCAACAGAGGAGGAAGTGGGTCAAAATGACCCTTACCTAGGTACAAACTAAAGAATGGTTACTAACATCCACACAATCACCATTCACGTGGTACATTGTTTAGGAGTATTTGGAATCAAAAGAGAGAAATTTTTCATTACCTAAGAATTGTCATTTTGTATTGCTAAACATGTCATGCTAAGTAACTGATGATGGTACAGAGGTGGGGTGTTCCCATGGGAGAAGTGTATTTCCTACATAACATGGAGTCTCAGAGCATAATGGAGTCTGTTTAGTCATTTCCCTTATACTCTGGCCTATAACATTCTCATGGAGCCAGATCTGTCAGCCCATCACAGGAATGGAGGCCCTACCTCCCCTCCTACTAAGGGTATAGGAGTTGCCTCTGGCAGCCTTGCAACAGGTCCTAGGTAAGCATACACTCTCTCACAAGAGGGAGCTATGGGACAAAATCTCCTCCAGATAAAACTGACAAAATTATGCTATGTACATATATCAATATACCACAGTGAATTCCACCTTTATGTAGGCATGTGCACATATGTGTGTATATATGCATATTTATACGACTAATTTTATAAAACAGAAGGAAGACCACTACAGTATGGGAAAGGGAACAGGGGGAGGGAGGAGCAAGGAGAAAGAGGAAGTACTGGTGTCTGAAATGTATGTATGTATGATTCTGTCAAAACGAACACAACTATCATGTGTAACTTTAATGTACTAATAAAACCATTTAAAAAAAGAAAGTGAGTAGGTTTCCCAAGGAGCGAAGGCTTAGCTCCAGAGTGTCTATGGGTCCACCCTCCTGGTGAAGGATAAATCCAGACTAGCCTTCTCTTGTGAAAACCAAAGTACATCTAAGCTAGAGTGCCAGTGACATTTCCTGTACATCCTGGTGTTGTCCCAAGATGGCTGTACCTTTCAGTAAAGTGCCTCATGGGTGAACATTCTCTAGTGGATGGGCCTCCTGGAAGAGCATGCACTAGAATGGCTAGGCTGGCTTGGCTTCTGCATTAGCATCTTTGGACTGTTGTAATCTTAGGCTTAGTGACTTAAAATTAAGGAAATTTATTCTCTTGTAGTTCTGGAGACCAGAAGTCTGCAGAATTCTTTTCGGACTAAAAATCAGGGTATCTGCAGGTTGGGTCCTTATGGAGGAGGCTTGGGAGAATTTTTTTAATGTCTTTTTCAGTTTCTTCTGACTGAGCTTTCCTTGAATGACTGACTTGCTCTAATCTCTTCTTCTATCATTGTACTGCTTCTCCTCTTCTAATGTCAAATCTCCCACTACCTCCCTCTAAGGAGAATTATTTATGATTACTTCAAAATCCTTAGGTTACATTGGCTCAGTCCCCTTTGCCATGTAAGATAGCATAAGCAGTGTATTAGTTAGCTTTAGATTATAGTAACAAATACCTGGGATAATCATGCTATAAAGAGGAAAGTCTTATTTTGACTCAGTTTTGGAAGTTCCAGTCCATGATCAATTGATTTCATTACTTTGGGACTTCTAGTGAGGCAGCGAATCATGGCAGCAACACATGGCAGAACTGCTCATCTCATGGCTGAGAAGCAAATAAGAGAAAGAGGAAGGTGCTGGGTCCCATTACCCCCTTCCACAGTACAATCCCAATAGCTAGAAGCCCTCCCACTAGTCTGCAACTCTTAAGGGTTCCACCAACTTCCAATAGTGCCATGGGCTGGAGATGAAGCCTTTAACACATGGGCCATTGGAAAACACTTATCTATACCATAGCAGAAAGCTCCTATGGATTAGGACCCAGATATCTTTGTGGCCATATTTGGCCTACTGCCATGGTCATTAATTCAGAAACTGGAGCGGGGTGATGGGTGTTTGAGAAAAGACAAACACATACAGAGAGAGAAGGCTGAGACCATGTGGGACACCATCTTAGAGGAGGAACTGTGACCCAGAATTAGCTCAGTAGGTTTATTATATAGATTTTATCATCAAAAGGTTATTTGTGGAAAAGTTTCTGCTAAGCAGGAAATCTGAAGGACACAGCACTGGTGAGACATTAGGGTTATCTTGCTTATGCTCAGAATTCTCTGTCCCTGGGGGCTGGTGTCTGAGCTCCAGGTCCAGACTGATATAACTCCATGCCTTCCCACAGAGTTGTCTCAGGGCAGGCATCACCATAGCAACTGGGCAATCTTGACTTGCACATTGAACAGGAGATTCCTGTCACAAACACAACCACAAGGCAGTCAGAGATCATGATCCAACTCACCACTCTCCATAGCCTACCATACTTTGTTAATTTTCTGGATTCAGGGTTAAAGGGAGGTATTTATCAGGTCGATGTGGATGGTCTTAACTCTGGCTAATGGCAAGTATAGAGAGACCCACAGCCCAAGGGCCAGAAAAGACCTTAGGAGTGAGAATTATCACACTACTCCCCCTGAATGCTCCTGCCTGGTGATGTCCACATTTTGGGAAGGAACTAGAACTGGGCCCAGTAATACCTGGTCACTGTATGGGTTCCTGTCTGCCCCAGGACAGCATTTTTGTTTTCTTCAGGCTGATAGTGAATGTTTAAAGAACATTGTTCTGGTTTCTCTGAGAGAGGCTTCTCAGAGCTCCTAATTGTTTCCTCTAATAGGCTGGTTTCTGCTTTTGACATTTTCACAGAGAGAACTTTCTTGATTACCAGGCAAGTTTTAGCTTTTGGATCAGATGATCATATGAGAATCTAGCTATATGTCCTTGTCATCTGTGAGACTTCTCTCATCCACATTCCTCTAATTCATTTCTGTATTATTTAATTTTCTCACCTCTGAACTTTTTGCTCTGATGTCCTAGGCCATACCCTCCTCTCCAACACAAGTTCACTTATCAGCCTCCCGAAGGGGCTGCTTTGTGACCTTGTCTGTGTGTTGAGAGCTGACACTTGCTACCTTGAGCCTTTGCCTCATGGCAATCCACATGATTTACCTTGAGGAGTTCTTTCTGCCCTGTAGGCTAGCGTGTTTTAAACGTGAAAATACAGGCATAAACTCATTCAACACTTATTCAACAAATGTTTATTAAACATTGCCATAGACCTAACATTTTGTGAGTCCTAAGAGAATAAAGATGAATGAGGCTTGAAGGAATTTATTATACAAAAATAAAATAGCTGACACTTATTGGATATTTACTAGGTGCTAGGGAATGAGTACTTTTTAAACATATTTCATTGAGTCCTCACAATGACCCCATGAAGTACGTATTTTTAATCCCATTTATACACAAAAAAAGAAAAACACAAGAAGTATAAGCAACTTGCCAACTTGACTTATCTCATGGGTGGGATTTGTGGGACTGTAGTCTCCACAGTCTGACTGAGAGGCCCTACAACAAGTCAGAGTTTAAATCTGAACTCAGAATGCATGTGATTCAGGATGTATTTTTCCTGACTCTGTTGCATATCCCCTGTTCAATGGCTTTCCTGGAAATGGAAGGGAGTTCTTAGAAAGTAGGACAAAGAGAAGCCGTTGTTCTCATACACCTTGCTTCAATGGGTCAAAATCACTGCGTTTCTTTTGGAAAGCAATCTGGCAGTATACACCAAGATACTTTAAAACTTTAAACCTAATTATAGCCCTTCTGGGAATTACTAGGAAGAAAGAATCAAAAATATGGAAAAAACTTTATGCCTGAGGATGCTCTTTGAAACATTCTAAAGAGAAATAGAAAAAGTACTTACAGGGCGTTCAGTTGTGCAAAGGAAATGTAACTTTCCTTTTCTTCTGCGAGCTGCCTAATCTTCCTCGTGAGTGCTCAGCCTGCCATGACCCCTGCGCCCCTCCACACCACGGGCCAAAGAAGAGATCTAAATGTATCTCATCTGCTTAGGTGAGCTTGGATTTTTTGCACTAAGTTCTCAGTTTTTGCCCTCTTGCCCCTCGCCTGGGTCCTCACCAAGTTAATGTGTGTTGGGACAGTATGAATGTGCCCTCCTGACCGTGAGAAGAACTTGCAGGCACTTGCAGAGGTCTTCATTCTCTCTTCTGCCTCCCCTGTCCATGGCCCTTTCCTTGACCAGTCTCTGATGACTTTCCTTGATCAGATGCTGAAATTCTGGGTGATGAATCCATGGCAGGCCAGGACCGAGGGCCTCTGTCACTCCCACCTCAGTTTAGGCTAGAGCTGTGGAGCATCTGAGCTCTTGTGCTGATCCCCTAACCCTTCAGTCCTTGGTGTGGCTACAGCTTGCCCTGTAGCCCTCAGCCTCAAAGCCACTCAGCTTTGTGTGAGTGAGCTTCTGGAAGTTGCCCATGCTCTCTCAAGGGCCTCCTTCCCTGTCCAGGGCATGCAAGAGCACCTGCCTTCTGCTTTATATTCGTAATTACTAACTTAGCTAGGCTGTCTCTCTGCTGGCCCTGTGGCAGTCCCAGGTTATGACTGTGGCACCTGGTGGGTCACTACCCTGAGAAACAAGGGGAGCCAGGTTGACCTTCCTCTTGCCTTTATCTTTTCCCTCTGCAGTGCACCCTAGCTTAGGGTGGTAGAATTTTGATTATTATTTTTTCTTTTTAAGTTTGATTCTAACTATGATCATAATACTTTGAAAAGATCATGAGAAGTGGGTGATATTAAAACTGCAGTTTATGGAAAAAACCTGTTTGCATCCCTAATTAAAGGCAGGGGTGTCTTGTGCTGTCTCTGAGTTCAGGTAGTCAGGCAGCACAGAACATGCAGTTGAGACCACCTTGGGTGGGACAGTCATCATAGGTGGTAAAGGAGATGCAACCTAGAGACACCCTGGTCCTCTCAGTCATCTCCCCTCTGTCCCTGTTCTTTCTCACTTGGAAACAGACCCACTGTCCCTTGGTCATATGAGAAAGTGAAGGACATGCAGGAACATGTAGTCCTCAGGGTTGTTTACCACTCAGTGGCAAACAGCACTTGACTTTTTAGGAAATCAAAATTTTTTTAGGGGATTCCAAGATGGCAGACTAGAGGGAGGCTGTGTTCCTTGTTGCTCCATAACTCTGATTTCAAGCAGAGGATATCTGTTTCTTGGTGAGGCAGTTTTTGTTGCTTATCGATCCCCTGCTGTTTACCCCATTTGTCTGCTGTGATCACCTGCAGTCCGCCAGCATATCAATGCCTTTTTTGAGAGCAGATTGCTCACTGTCAGGCACCTATCATCCACCATTTGCCTGCCTCTCACCTGTCCATCGCCTGCCTTCCACCTATCCATCACCCAACGCATGAGGTTCACCTCACGATCGTCTGACAACAGTCAGCAAACTGATTGCCGACTGCCAGTGGAGCACCAGCTGCCTGCTGTTGCCTGGAAGTTCACTGTTACAGTACCTACAGGTTTGATTATGTGTGACTGCCACCATTTTCAGACAACAGCCAGGCCCCATTGGACCCCTGGCCAGACTGATGGAGCCCTGTATCCAGGATCCCTCACCCGATCCATCACTCCCTGCCTCAGGGGCCCTCACATCGACCGACTACTCCCTGCAGCCAGGAACCCCAGACCAACTGACTGCATCTTATCACCAGGATCCCAGACCAACTGATTGCACCTGGCCTCCAGGATCCCACAACCACAACAAACATACCCCACCTGCAGGACCCCTACCTGATCAACTGCACCCGACTCCAGGACCTCCAGGTGACCACGTCCACACCTGAGCTGCAGCTCCCCATTTGCCAACAAATTGGGAAGACAGAGATGCCATTTTGGATAATCCTGGAAGCCCTAGCTCCGATCTTTAGGTGGGGCAAATCCCATCCTGAGATGCCTGCTAGAGACTTGAAGCTCATTGTCAGGTACCTCTCATGCATCAGGCTACTGAAGACTGGGAGGTTTCATTACTATATGATTGTTATAGTGTAGATTTTCTTTTTTCTCCTTATTGAAAAATTTTAAGTTTTTATTTCTTCACTTTTCTTGCTCTCTTTTCCTTTTGTTTACCTGTTCCCTCAGAGTCTTTTTCTCCCTTTTTTGCATGCTAACATCCAATTTCTTTTGATTACACCCTCACCCTTTCTATTATCTAGAAATTCTGTATATTCTTTTCTTATTCCATTAACAGCTACTTTCTACATCCCTCTCAATCCTCTTTGTCCTCCATTAGAAACTACAGACCTTATTGCAAATCTCTTAGTTTTACTGAAGATAATATTTGAACTCATTCTCTTTATTATGACAATATTGTTATTGTCCTCATAGGGGCTATTTGGTCTAGGGTTGCATAGTGTCTGAATTGGGCACTGCTAATATTGATCTCCCCTTAAAGAAAATGGTTTGGAAACATATAGGGCTACTATAAACCTTTAGGGGGAAATCTGCAATACCCCAGATGTGCACTGCTAGAGGGGAGATACATGAACAATATGAAAAAACAAGAGAAGAAAATGATCCAAACAAATCTAGATTCTATATTAATAGAATCCAATCACAGTATGTTAGAAGAAGTGTCAGAAAAGGACTTCAGATAATACATGATTAAGATGATTCACAAAGCAAAGGATGAGATAAGAGAGCAAATGCAGGCAACGAATGATAATACGAATAAGCTGAAAGAGCACCTGCAGGAAGCAAAAGATCATTTCAACAAAGAGATAGAGATTCTTAAAAAAAAAAAAAAAAAAAAAAAAAACCTAATGGAAATCCTTGAAATGAAGGAAACAATAAACCAAATAAGCCAAATAAAAAAATCAGTGGAAAGCATCACCGAAAGACTAGACCACTTGGAAGAAAGAACCACAGACAATGAAGACAAAATATTTAATCTTGAAAATAAAGTTGCCCAAAGAGAAGATGGCAAGAAATCATCAACAGAATCTCCAAGAACTATGGGTCATCATGAAAAGACCAAATTTAAGAATTATTGGGATTGAGGAAGGCACAGAGATACAAACCAAAGGAATGAACAACCTATTCAATGAAATAATGTCAGAAAATTTCCCAAACCTGAAGAATGAAATGGAAAATCAAATACAAGAGGCTTGCACAACACCAAATGCACAAAATCACAACAGATCCACACCAAGGCACATTATAATGAAAATGCCTAACATTCAAAATAAAGATAAGATTTTGAAGGCTGCGAGAGAAAAGCATCAGATTATGTATAGGGGGAAACCAATACAGTTAGCAGCAGACTTTTCAACCCAGGCTCTAAAAGCTAGAAGGGCCTGGAACAACATATTTCAAGCTCTGAAAGAACGTGGTTGCCAACCAAGAATCCTATACCCAGCAAAACTACCTTCAGATTTGAAGATGAAATAAAATCCTTCCATGATAAACAAAAGTTAAAAGAATTTACAAATAGAAAGCCTGTGCTACAGAATGTTCTCAACAAAATATTCCATGAGGAGGAAATGAAAAGCAATAATGTAGGTCAGCAAAGGAGGAATTACCTTAGAGAAAAACCACTCAAAGGAGAAACAAAGTCAAGTTAAAAACCAAAAATAAGACCAAATGACTGGGAATACAAATCATATCTCAATAATAACCCTGAATGTTAATGGTCTAAACTCATCAATCAAAAGACATAGACTGGCAGGATGGATTAAAAAGAAAGACCCAACAATATGCTGCCTGCAAGAGACTCATCTCATAGAAAAAGACATCCACATACTAAAGGGGAAAGGATGGGAAAAAAACCTACCACACACATGGACTCAGTTAAAATGTGGGGGTTTCCATCCTTATATCAGATAAAGTGAACTTCAAACCAAAGTTAGTCAGAAGGGATAAAGGAGGATATTTTGTACTGTTTAAGGGAACCATAAATCAGGAAGACATAACGATAGTAAATATTTATGTCCTAAACAATGGTGCATCCCTGTACGTCAAACAAATCCTTCTCAATTTCAGGAATCAAATAGACCACAACACAATAATTCTGGGTGACTTTAACGCACCACTGTCACCACTAGATAGATCTTCCAAACAAAAACCAACCAAAGAAACCATAGAACTCAATAACACCATCAATAACCTAGACTTAATAGACTTAAATTGTGTATGTTCTCCTGGTTCAGTTTGGGAGGAGCATATGTCTCTAGAAATTTCTAGAGATGGATAGAATACTCCATCCATCAATGAGCAGATTCACTTTCTTCTCAGCAGCACATGGAACCTTTTCGAAAATAGACCATATGTTATGCCACAAAGCAGGCCTTAGGAAATGCAAAAAAATAGAAATACTGCCTTGTGTTCTATCAGATCATAATGGATGGAGAGTAGAAATCAATGACAAAATAAAAAGCAGAAATTACTCCAACACCTGGAGACTAAATAATATGTTATCGAATGAAACATGGATAACAGAAAACATCAGGGAGGAGATAAAAAAAAAATTCTTAGAGGTCAATGAGAATGACAATGCAACATATCAAAATCTCTGGGACACTAAGAAAGCGGTACTAAGAGGAAAATTCATTGCATGGAGCACATTCCAGAAAAGAATGGAAAGTCAACAATTAAATGACCTAACATTACAGCTCAAAGCCCTAGAAAAAGAACAGAGCAGAATAACAGCAAAAGTAGTAGAAGACAGGAAATAATTAAAATCAGAGCTGAAATCAATGAAATTGAAACAAAAGAAACAATTCAAAAAATTGACAAAACAAAAGGTTGGTTCTTTGATAAAGTAAACAAAATAGACAAACCCTTAGCCACACTAACAAAGAGAAGGAGAGAGAAAACTCAAATTACTAAACTTCGTGATGAAACAGGAAATATCATGACAGACACCACTGAGACACATAACATAAGGAAGAGCTACTTTGAAAATCTATATTGCAACAAAGTAGAAACTACTGAAGACATTGAGAAATTTCTAGAGACATGCTCCTCCAAAACTGAACCAGGAGGACATACACAATTTAAACAGATCAATATCAATCAATGAAATAGGAGAAGTCACTGGAAACCTACCATCCAAGAAAAGCCCAGGACCAGACGGATTCTCAGCCACGTTCTACAAGACCTTCAAAGAAGAACTCATTCCAATACTTCTCAATTATTCCAGGAAATAGAAAAGTAGGGTACCCTACCAAACTCATATTTTGTTAAGATCTTTGCATCTATATTCATCAAGGATATTCATCTAAAATTTTCTTTCCTTGGTGTGTCTTTTCCTGGTTTGGCTATGAGGGTGATATTAGTTTCATAGAATGAGTTTGGTTTGAATTGTTTCTTTTGTTTCAATTTCATTGATTTCAGTTCTGATTTTAATTATTTCCTGTCCTATGGGCCTGGTTGTTCTGCCTTAAATATTTTTGTTCCCAAAGGAACCCTCCGGCCATGTCCCCTCATTTCCTGTGTTCCCCTGATTGTATTGTTTAATCTTGTCTGTGGACACACTAGGACAAGTCAGGAAGAGCCTTTTTTTAATGAGGATTTTCCTTTGAGGGAAAGATTCTTTTAAGTAAAAGTGTTTTCTTAATAAGACACAGAGAGGGGCAGCACATCCTGTTAATGATGTTGGGAATGTCTTACAGTCATAGATTAAACAAATCAGAAACTGATTCCTGGGGTGGTGTGCATTTTTGATGCATGCACAAACCCAGTGAGGTGATTTTAAGTCCTTTGAATATAAACTGAGGAGTAGGATAACTGGGTCAAATGGTGATTCCAGTCTGAGTTTTCTGAGGAATCTCCATACTGCTTTCCATAATGGTTGCACCAATGTACAGAAGAAAAAGCAGGCCCAAATCTTTATCATGTAGGTCTCAGATCTGACTTCCTTAACAAGACTCCTAAAATGCAAAAAAGTAAAATTGAGAGTCAATTAATGGGGTGGATTCAAATTAAAAAGTTTCTTCTCAGCAAAGGAAACAATCAGTAACATGAACAGAGAGCCTACAGAATGGGAGACAATCTTTACCACATGCATCTCAGATACAGCATTAATCTCCAGGATATATAAAGAACTCAAAAAACTCAACATTCAAAAAAGCAAATAATCCAATCAATAAATAGGCTAAGAAACTGAACAGACACTTCAAAGAAAAAGAAAAACAACATATCAATCAATTAACAAATATATGAAAAAATGTTCAACATCTCTAGTAATTAGAGAAATTCAAATCAAAACTACTCTAAGATTTCATCTCACTCCAGTCAAAATGGCAATTATCAAGAATACAAGCAACAATAAATGTTGGTGAGGATATGGGGGAAAAGGTACACTCACACATTGCTGGTGGGACTGCAAAAGAAATCTTTCTAAGTTTTGAGTTCCATTTGATTCTGAGAGTGTATAAATATAATTATTTTTTTATTTAAATTTTTAAAATTTTATTTGTTCTAATTGTTTTACATGACAGTAGTAAAACTTTGAGGGAAAAAAAAAGCACCAAATCAGCTTTAAATAGCAAGAATGGTGCGTATCAATTATGCACCAAGTTTGACTGCATTCCATGCAGTACATGTTGCATATTTTGTGTCTCATAATTGGGATAGCAGAGTTGTCTGGTTTATAGAATTTCAACCAGCATTATTACTAATAAGAATTGAAATATCAGCTATACTCTCCTCAAACAATCATTAGTTAAGGTGATGATTCTATTCTTTGGTTTGATTCAATTATTCCATATTTCATACTATATCTTAACATCACTTTCGTCCCATAAATATACACAATTAAAATTTGTCAATTCACAAATTCATAAAAAGTTAAAAAGAAAAGCTACATTTTCTAATATATAATCCTAATTACAGGAAGCAACAACTCTTTCAATCTGAAGTCAAAAGGAGAATTCACTAGGATGTACCACAGAGCACCCCATCACTCCATTACATGCCCTGCCATTTGAAGGGTGTTATTCTCCTACCATTGGCACCTCTGAGTAATGTGAGTGTGTGAGTGCCTGTGAGTTTAAGTAATAAATAACTGATCTGATTGTCCATTCCATGGTTCACTCTGAGTTCTTAAATCCTAACAGATTCAGTTCTGTTTGCTTATGTGTGTTTCAATAACATGGAGCCCTGCCCTAATCATAAGGGGACAGTGTCTTAATATTCTGGCCTGCAGCTCCACATGAAGCGGAATGATTGAACAAGATGGTGCCTAGGAAGAAAATGTAGGCTAAATATGAGGATTGGGGTTGAGAAGATGTGTTTCATATATTTATAAGATGTTATAAAAACATGTTTATGAAAGTGATCGTGGAAAAGATGAATGCAACAGTGTGATGTTGCATGACATGAAAATGGGTTTTAGCAGGTCTGGTTTTTTTCCTTTCATTTTTTTCTCTTTAATAAAAATTTCCAGAACAAGTTATACTACATAACAGTAATGAGTTGAATTTGGTGTTTGGAGGACAGTGGGAGAAGAAAAAGATGTCAAAGCTGTGTGTCTCCTGGGTATGAGAACTGCTGGTGACAAAACACATCTCAGAGTGAATACAGAACAATTGGAATGATGATGCTGGTCCACGTTATGTCTTGAAGAAGCAGTGATGGGGTGGGGTGTGGAAACAGAAGACAGATGGAAACACATCTTCCCTTGATTTAGAAGTAAAGTTATGTGCTGCTTAATGATGGAGACACATTCTGAGAACTGTCTTGTTAGGTGATTTGTCATTGTGTGACATCATACTGTACTAACACAGACTGAAATGGCTGTAATGTAACTGGGTGATTAAATCTCACAGGGCCCGCCATCACATATGCAGCCAAATGTTGACCAGAATGTTGTTAGAATTTCTGGTTTTATATTCTTTCAGAGATTATCCTCTGATTTAGAGGAATCTCTTCTGTAATTTCTTTCTTTCAGAAAGAAAACACTGGCTTCTTGCTGAGTGTATTAGTTTGCTAGGACTGCTATAACAAAGCTTATGTGTGAAAATTTGTTTTCTCACAGTTCTGGAGACAGAATGCCTGAGATCAAGACATCAAAAAGGCTGGTTTCTTCTGAGTTCTCTCTCCTTGGTTTGTGGGCTATCAGCTTCTCTGTCTTTGCATGCTTTTCCCTTTGTGCATGTGTGTCTTCTAATCCAATAAAGACACCAGTCATATTGGATTATAGCTCACCCTAATGACCTCTTTTTAACTTAATCATCTCTTTAAAGGCTCTACCTACAAATGTGGTACCATTCTAAGATATTAGTGGTCAAGATTTCAATGTATGAATTGGGGAAAGGAGAAGATTGGGTCCATAGCACCCAGATACCAAAATAATTTCCCTTCCTTCATCTTCTATTCTCTTTTATGTACTGGAACTCACTAAATGAGGCTCCCTGGGAATTAGGTGAGCTTTCCAAATGTGTAGGAACTTAAATTACAAATTTAGAGATAAATCATAGATGAAGAAACAAAACTCTCTTTCACTGCCTCTAAAGTTCCTGATGGGATTACTTGCCATGTCTCCCAGGTGTTCAAAGCCCTCATATTTGATGCCATTTTCACAGATCTAGAAAGTCTCTACTAATTATTATCTTTCATACTAATAAATGTGCAATGATTCTATTCTTGTCTTCTGAGAAATAATTAGCTTGCTACTTACATTTTTAAAATGATTGGTGTGCTATAACATGAATCCTTACTTATTAGGGTTCAAAATAAATTAGTACTTTTACTTTTTCCTGGACAATTTAAGAACATAAGAACATTTTAGTGTTATTTATCGTTCTCCAAATTTATGCTATTTTTTCATATATGCTAATTCTCAGTATTTAAAATCTTGTAGATTTTATTATTTCTGCCTCATACGGTCAGTATTTATTTAGATGAACACATGTAATTTCTCTTCCTTTTGTTATTTTTTTCTTTTCTACCCCTCCTGGCTTTTATTTTGGAATTTTTTTTTTTCCAAAGAACTCTTCATATATTTCCTATATCACAGGTACACTGGTTATTAACTCTCTTAATCTTGTTCTTGAAATGTCTTTGTCTGACCATTCTTTTTTTTTTCTTTCTCAGGGTATTTTTAATAGATGCAGAAATTAAATTCCAATTTGGCACTTTTTTGTTCAGCACTTTGAAGATAGTCTTGTATTATTTTCTGGCTTTCACAGTTTTTATTGAGAAGTCATTCATGAATCTCATTGTTCTTATGAAGACAATATATCTCTTCCTTAGCTTCTTTTATGTTTTTTTGTGCCTCTGGGAATTTTATTATGATGGACCTGGAAGTGGTTTTGTCTGTCATTCCTAGCATTCACTATGCTCATTGAATTCTTTCTTATGGTTTAGAAAATTCTTAACTATTATCTCCAAATATTGCTGTATGTCATTCTCTTCTCTCTGAAATTATAGTAATGCATACATTAGACTTTCCCCCAGTGTTCTATATAGCTTTCCCCTCTGATCTATATTTTCTCAACTTTTGTTTCTCTGTACACATTAGTCTAAATATTTTCATTTTCTAGTCCTCTAATTCTTTCTTCAGTTGTGTCTAAAATACTTAAGCTCAGAATTTCTGTTATTATATTTTCTGCCCAAAATTGATATATGACTTAGTCTTTCATTCTAGCCTGAAAATCTTTCTTGTTACTCCTTGAGCATATTATTCATAATTATTTGAAGCTTCATGTTGATATCACATTTGTTTGTATTCCTATAGTTCTCTACTTTTTTTATTTGTTTCTCTTGGTTTTTAGTCATATGAGTTTTGTAATGTGTTTTTTTTTTTTTTTTTTTTTTTTTGATAGTACCAGTCATTATGAGACCAGGGTAAAAGGACAGTCAGTGTAGGTAATGAATGATTAATCAAGAAAATGGAAGCTGATTCAAAAGAAATGGAAAGTTAATAACTTTAGGATACTTTCCCCTACTCTAACCTGTTGCCACGGTTACCTGCCTCCAGGGTATTATTCCTCCCAGCAAGGAGTTGTTAATGAATGCCCCCTGGGTGGCCCCATTCCTGCCCTAGGGTCACTCCACTTTTTGGGTCATGTAGGCAGGATGGGAGGAGGGGGCATGAGAACAAAGGATATCTGGAATCTATAGAAGGGGCAAGATACCCCTCACTCCCTCAGGTACCAACTTTGAACCCCCTCTTCTGTGGAGGAGTCTGTAAGGAATCCCACAGAAACCACACTGGACACAGGAAATCACATAAGGGAGTTTATTAAGCAAACAGAGTGTCTCCCTGCAGGGTAAGAGAGAAAATGAGAGGAAAAGAAAGGGAAAGAAAAGGGCATGTGCAAGAAAGAGTGTGAAAAGCGAGGAGGAGAAAGAAAGTGAGTCAGTGGGAGAGAAAAGCAAGAGAAAAAAGATGGCAGTGAAGCTATCTTTAAGAATCCCACCGGGCTAACAGGGGACCAATAACGGAGAAGGATATTTCCAAGCTGACTGATGAACCAATAGCTAGCTAGGATGTTCACAGACTGACAGTAGTTGGGAGGCGGGGAAATGGCGGTAACGAAAAGGGCAGGGGGAGCAGCTTTGTACATTACATTCCCCGTTTCTGTTTTTATAAGAAAATCTTTTGTTCTCCAGTTCTTTCTGAAGCCTTCTCTCTCCTTCCTGCCTAAGTGACTGGGGCTGGTTTTGCAGGTGAGATGTAAAAAGTCCATTCTCCCAGGGGCAGTCTTCAACTTCCAGACTTCCAGAGGCAGATGGTTTTCATGGACTTCATTTCCTCAATTTGACTGATTCTACACGACTTGCCTGTCCCCAATTCTGGCTTAATTCACCCCTAATTTTAGGAACTCCTTTACTGTTGTAGGGAATGGGGGATGATGACCACTCTGGCTTCTTCGAGCTGGGAGGGGGCAGCATGGAGCAAGCAGTTTGGAGTTCCCTTTTTAGAAATCAGGTCAATCGAGGGTCCATCGTAGAAGTCTGGTTGGGGAAGAGCAGGTTGTAAAGCATTGGGGGATGGGTGCTTCTATGAGAGAAGAAGAAAAACACATGAGTACTGAAATGAGATTAATACAATATAAATGTTGCAGAATCTGGAACATGCTAATGAATATCATAAAGATGACAGAAGTCAATAATTCCTCATCAGGGGTGGAAGAAGTGAGTTATTCCCATAACAAGACCTAACAAAGGCTGGAGAGGACAAGGCCTTTATTTGGGAACTTTAACATTGTCTAGGTAATCAGGAATATAAACACAACATTTAGTAGAGATACTAGCAAACATAGATTAAGCCTACCTGTGTCTGTAGGCCTTAAACTGACTAAAACTTCTGACTCTGGCAGTTTCTCTTGATAGTTATCAGGCACATTTGCCTAAGAATTTCTCTTTTGTAGCTTTTAGTCTTTATTCTAGTGGACTAACACAAGTGTATATCTTAAGTTACATTTAACTATTATTTCTTTTAAACACCCCAGAATGGCTATATTTTGGTTTTAACTGTTTTGCTAGGTGTTTAAGATCAAACTGGTCAAAGTGACCTGTTCCTGTCTGTTAAAGAGTCAGCTGAGTTCCCACAGGGGTCACTCATAGAGAAATTAAGAGCACCTTCTTAGCTCCATTAGTGTCATTGGTTAGGCAGGGTCTCCTTGATGAGGTGGCTTTCCTTGGAAGCATTAGGGGTGTCTCCCTTTTCCCATGACACTTCTCTGCAGCAGGTGCACTGAGTGGTTTTTATTCTCTAGTTGCCTCATCAATCTCCTTGGTCAGGAGGTTGTGTGACCCCAGAGTTGCAAAGCTCTTAGAGAAGTCCTCTTGTTCCCTGGGTTCAGGTTGACTTTGAGGGCAAGACCCAAATATGGAGTTTTCTTGACCTGTGTATTTAATCTCAATCTCTAAGTTTTATCTTAACCATCAAGCAAGTCAGCCTCACCACTCATAAAGTAAGAGTACTGGGCTTTAACTTCAATGTCTATAACTTTATAGTTATTTACCCCTTTTATCTAATTGGGGTCTACATTATCTGTCCTATAGGTGAAAGCTTTTCAAGTTAATCTATGGTGTACTTCTGCAAAATATCAGGCAACAGTTAGTGTTTACAAGGAAATACAAAATGGGAATCACCAACAGTAAAACATTCAGTTTGTGCAATAGCTATCTTGAATTTTGGCTGAGTTATTCATTATATCCCCTGTTTGAGATCATAGTAATCTTTACAACAAAAATCAAACTTTTGAACACATTAACTTTTAAATGATTTAAATTCTGGCTTAGTTTGGAGTCATTCTAACGTGCAGCAGGGTTGTGAGGCAGAGTCTTATCTCAGGTAAGGTGGGGCTTTTCACAAATCTTGGGTAAAATGTTCTAATCCTGAAGCTAATTTTTCCTCTTTCACCATGACCAGCATGACCAAATTCTCAAGTTCAGTGAGGGTCAAAGGAATATTAGAAAATAAAGGTTTATAAACACAGATTTTGAAGATTAAACTGAGATCAGATGGAACTCTGTCCTCTGATGGAATTGAGGTCTAAAGAGTTATGTCAGCAACCTTTATATATGTATGTAAGCATTATTCTTTGTTTTCAGGAAACTTACAGAGACTAGGACATCTACGTAACTTTTTCATAGCTGCAAAGTGGCAAAATGCTTTCATGTTTAACCTTTAAACAAATCAGGCTCTCAATTTTAGAAATACATTTAACATTATGTATACATTAGAATGTATTTTAGAAATACATTTACCAAATTTTACACATATCCTATTGATGGCAGTGCTATATAGAACATTAAATGATAGGTTTACCATTACAGACAAGTTTAATTTGGAGAATACCAGCTTGATAAATTTTCTGCTTTAAAGACTTGTACAGCTGGAAAATATGAACACATTTAATATACAAAGAATAATGTTTAAGTATGTTACTTCATGGAATAACTTTGTAAATCAATCAGATGTCTCTAACAAACACGTTTGAGTAATCCCATACATGTCAACTCTAATTCACTCATCTTATTGTAAAAAAAACCAAGATATCAGACAAGTGTAACAACAGTATTTGATGTCACTTTCCTGTTGAAGGAAAAGTCCCAGAAAAATTGATGTTAGACATTTTATAAACATCAACATTTTATTAGTTTGACAACCTAGAGACTTGTGATTTAATTTTAAAGATATTTTACTTCTATTAGTTTACCCAATTTAAATTGAACCTTTTAAAATCACATGAATTAAAAGTATTTGGATCCATTTTTTAAAAAATTTAATTTTTATGCACACTTATGTTTAACACAAAAGCAAAGGCCTTGTAATGTTTATCTCCATTGCAGTGTAACAGATGTTCAAAAATAACTCTAGAGTTGGATAAAAAGAACTGATCAAAGATCATTAACCTAGGTATGTGGGATCAAAATTGGGAGCTCAAATATATAGCATTTTTGAGTTATATAAAACAAAAGTCCTAGAAGAAAAATAATAATGGCCATTAATTATAGCATGAGAAAATGAGAAAGAGAAGGGCAGAGAGAAAAGATGAGGAGATTTAAAGGGATCTATTTTGCAACCCAGGTGAAATTTAAAATGGACACTTTTTTTTTTCCCTTGGGTTTGAGACTGGTCTCCCACTGAGCATTCTGACTTCCTCCATTTACATTTCAATGTAAGCCTTGACTGAGATCTGGATCTGAAAGGAGCTAACAGGTTCTAGCAGAAATGTGATGCCTAGGGAATTTTAACCCTTTTTCCTGATTAGTAATCAATTCAGGTTTGGATGCAAAAAAATTGTGAAACCTTATCTCCCACTACTTGTGGGGAATGGGGCTACTATATCATACTCCTTACTGGGACATGCCACTGATGGTTGAGCTGGTCACTCCCTCCACACTGGCCTATGCAGTACCTCATGGCAGGAGGACTAAGTGGGCTGGGCTGGGGAATGGAAGCAGAAATGGCTGAGTCAAAGTTGGAGGAGGAGGGATTAAGAGGTAGAGAAGAAGGAGGCGTTTGAGTTTGCAGGAAGAGCCAAGAAGGCAAGAAGGAAGAGACTTGAAGATAAGGAATCCCTTTCCATCCGCCCGCTCGCTCATGGAAGCTGTGTGACATTACACAAAGGAATTTTGGTGGCTTTAAGCTGGGGGTCAGGCGAAGGGTTCCCAGGGTTGAATCTGCCAGATTGGAGGACCCAGGTCCCATGACTGATACAGCTGAGTCTGTTGTCAGGGTGTACGTGGCCATTTTGGATTGATTATCTAAAGGGTACTGTGGCCAAATATAAGCCAGGAGTCAGGTGAAGGGTTGAATTTGTGGGAATGGAGAACCCAGATCCCATCGTGGAGACTGATACAACCGAGTCTGTGGCCAGGGCATCCCGAGGCCAGAGTAGTTGACTGGAGATGAGAAGGCAGCACATAGATGGTGTCATCACACAAGCATCAATGTGGGCCAGGCAAAAGCCGAGAAGAGTCGAGGACCTGATATCAGGGTTTTTGAGTATGAGTGCGAGCATGAGCATGAGTGTGAGATGAGCCTCAACCCTGAGAGAATCTCCACCATAAATCAGGAATCCACCCAGCAGATAAGACTGACTATAGGGACCAGTGGTAACTATAAAAGTTGTGGCTGGGGGTACCCCCATGCCTCAGCTTTCTCGAGAGCCCCGGACACTCAACTGTTACTTCTCAGGTCAGCAGAGGTGTGTTTAAGTGGTCTAGAGTGGGGACCTGTCTAAGGGGACTCACCAATCTGAAGTCTGGTGTTGCATGCAAAAAGCTGAGCATCTGGGCGAATGGAAGGTGGGCTGTGGCTGGGGGTCACTGGGGCATCAGATGGGGTTCCACTTGCCTAAGAGGCAGTGGAAGAACCCATCCTGAGTCATGGCACCAATATAAGAAATCCCACAGAAACCACGCTGGACACGGGAAATCACATAAGGGAGTTTATTAAGTGAACAGAGTGTCTCCCTGCGGGGTAAGAGAGAAAATGAGAGGAACAGAAAGGGAAAGAGATAGGGCATGTGCAAGAAAGAGTGTGAAAAGTGAGAAGGAGAAAGAAAGTGAGTCAGGGGGAGAGAAAAGCAAGAGAAAAAAGATGGCGGTGAGGCTATCTTTAAGAATCCCGCCAGGCTAACAGGGGACCAATAACGGAGGATGCTTGCAAGCTGACTGATGAACCAATAGCTAGCTAGGATGTTCACAGATTGACAGTAGTTGGGAGGTGGGGAAATGGGTGCAACAGAAAGGGTGGGGGGAGCATCTTTGTACATTACAGAGTCTCTGTCTCTCTCTCTGCTATTCTCTTTTTGCTCTTGCCTTGGCATTTCTTGAGTGTTTAGTCTTAAGCACCAAGGGAATGGGGACCTGGAATCTGATTCTTAACACCAGTATCATCTCTGGTCTCAATTGTACATAAAAAATTGCAGATAATTTTGGTTTACTGATGCCATTATTTTCCACCAGAGAAATTTACATTTGATTCCGGTAGAAAAATAACCCAGGGACACCCAGATCAACTCAATCCAGTCCAGAAATGAGATAATTCAGAGTTGTACTTCTGTCACTAGCATGGTTCCTATATTATATTGTCTATATCTCTTTTCATGACAAAGTATAATATCAAATTTGTTTCCCAAGTGACCAAGAGTGATGCTGTTTATTTCTGCTCTGATTTTTACAATTTCTTTCCTTTTACTAGTTTTGGGTTTGGTTTTTTTTTTCATTTTTCTAGTTCCTTAAGGTACCATATTTGATTGTCTAGTTGAGATCTTTTTGCTTTTTTGATGTAAGTGTTGATTGCTATACATTTCTTTCTTGCTATAAATTTCTGCTTTTGCTGTATCCAATAGGTTTTGTCATGCTGTGTGTCCTTCTTCATTTATTCAAAGAAAATTTTAAATTATTTCTTCATTCATTGTTTTTCCAGGAGTACACTATTTAATTTCCAGGTATTTATATAGTTTCTAGTGTTTTTCTTTGTTATTGACTTCTTACTTTCCTCCTTCTCCTTCTCCTCCTTCTTTGCATTATAGTTGGAGAAGGTACTTGAAATGATTTCACTAAATAAAAAATTTGTTTAGACTTCTTTTGTGGTCTGCCATATAATCTAACCTGGAGAATGTTCCATTTGCTGTGAAGAAGAATATATTCTATGGCTGTTGGATGAACTATTCTGTAGCTATGTTATATCCCTTTGGTCTAGAATAATTTTAAGTTTGCTGTTTCTTTATTAATTTTCTGTCTGTATGAAGTCTCCATTGCTAAAAGTAGGGTATTAAAGTACCCACTTTTATTTTATTGGAAGATATTTTTCCCTTTAAGCCTTTTAATATTGGCTTTGTGTTATTTGCTTTATATATTTAAGTTCTCTGATATTGAGTGCATATATGTTTATAATTGCTATTTCTTCTTGCTTAATTGACCACTTTATCATTGTATGAAGATTTGTTTCTTTTTACTGCTTTTTATTTAAAATCTATTTTTTCTCATGTCAGTATGACTATTGCTTTTTCAACATTTATTTGCAAAGAATATCTTAATTTCATGCCTTCACTTTAAATCTGAAATTCTTATAAGCAATGTAATACGTGGGTCTTTTTGAAAAGTTTTTATCCACTTAGTCACTCTCTTTTAATTGGAGAACTTAATACATTTACATTTAAGATAATTATCAAAGGTAAGATTTTATGACTGACATTTTGGTACTCATGGTCTTAGTTTCTATTTTTTCCTTCTCTCTTCCTGCTTTCCTTTTTTTCTTACTTCCCTCCTTCCTCTACCTTCTTCCCGGTCTCCCTCTCTTTCTTTCTTTCTTTCTTTCTTTCTCCCTCTCCTAGTCTTCATTTGTGGTTCAGTGACTTTATGTAGTAGTAAGTTTTGATTCCCTATATACTATTTTGATGTGTCTCTTCTAGATTTTTGCTTTATGGTTACAATGAGTCTTTCAAAACACTTTGATAATAACAAACTACTTTGAAATTATAGAAACTTAACATTGATCATAAAGATAGTAAAAGAGAGAAAGAAATATTACTAAAAATTTTTTTACACTTGTGCTCTATTCCTGCCCAAATTTTGAATATTTATTGTTTACATATTTTCTATATTGCCAGTATCTTACAATGTAGTTATTATTACTTGTAACTGATTTATTTTTTAAAGTTTTCATACTAAAGATATAAATGATTTTTAAACCATGGTTATAACACTAGAGCATTCTGCATTTGTCTGTATAGTTATTCCTACCATTGAGTTTTATACCTTTGAATGGTTCCTTACTCATCAGTGTCTCTTTATTTCAGTTTGAATAACTCCCTTTAGTGTTTCTTATAGAAAAGGTCTGATTGTGATAAATTTTCCCCAGCTTTGTCTGGGAATGGCTCTATCTCTCATTTCTAAGGCCAGCTTTGCTGGGTATAGTGTTCTTGGTCAATAGATGATTTTTCCCCTGAAAATGTCATCCCACTGACTCCTGTAAGGCTTGTGCAGAGAATTCTGCTGTCAGGGAAATTAGAACACCCTTATGTGTTATTTGCTTCTTTTCACTTGCTGCTTTAAGAACCTTCCCTTGTCTTTAATCTTCGATAGCTTGATTATAGTATGTTTTAAAGTAGACTTAGTTGAGCTGAATCTTACTGGCGACATTTAACTTTCCCATACCTGGGTATGTGTATCTTTGTTTAGGTTTGGTAAGTTTTCTTTATTATCTCTTTGAATAAGCTTTCTAACTTTTGGCAGCCTCAAGTTTGTATTGGATCCCCAATAATGTGAATATTTGCTCTTTTAATGCCATCCCAACAAGGATATAAATTGTATTCACTCCTCTTCATTCCCTTGGGTTTCACTGACTTGGTAGAGATTTCTAGTCAAAGCCCTGTGCCTAACTCCCTGTCTTACTCTTCAGTGGATTGAGTTTCCACACTGTGCTAAATGGGATTGGGGGAGAGGTGGTGGAGGCAGTTCCTTTGCTGCCAGACTAATGGGAATCCAGAGGCTCCATCCAGGGACACTGGCCAGGGAACAGGGGCCATGGGCTCTGCCTGGTACTGGATTTAACCATGTTGGGTCTGTACTGTGTCCAAAATCTAAGGTCTGGAGTTAATCTCTCTTCCTTTCTTAGTATCTCTTCCAACTTGAGTTGGTTGGAGTTGGGGGAGGGGTGTACAAGCAACTTCTTCCTGATTTCCTTAGCTCTTGTGAAGGTAGTTTTATGTGTAAGTAGTTGTTCAAACTGAGGTCCTATGGAGAGAGAATAGCCTAGTCTTAACTCCCCACAATCTTGCTGTACTCTGAGATCCAGTCCTTTTATGTAAAGGCTGGTTTGGGGTAGGGCAGAGACCTGATGGCTAGAAACCTGCTTTCTGTGTAAATTCTACTTGAATTATATCATGATGTTAATTGAAATGACAAATATTAGTAAAATAATTCATTTACTTCAGGAACAACCACAATGATGCTTACCAGATATTGTTATAATTAAATATGCTTGGTTTAAGTATCTGATAACAAAAATTATTTTAAAAATTAATATCCACCAGTATAAGGCAGATATTTTATTACTTTGGTTTAAATAATTTCCTTAGGAATACAAAATATTATTTGACATTTTGTAGTTAATAAAAAATCAGACATGAGTTCCTCTAGTGTTTTGTTAACTTTGGGATGAGGTAAATGTTGGGAATTATATTAAGAGAAGATTATGAAGAAAAAAAGCAATGATGCTTGCTATTGGTATAAAATTCTGTGAATTCTAATATAGTTACTGGCCTAATTATCTGTTTTCTTCAATACAGGAGGTCATCATGACAATAGAATGGTCTAATTTTTTGTGTGTGTGTGTGTGGTGGTGGTACTGGAGCTTGAACCCAGCAGTACTCCACTACTGAGCTACATCCCTAGACCCCTTTTTGTAAGTTGTTTTTGATACAGGGTTTTGCTAAGTTGGAAAGACTGACTTTGAACTTGTGATCCTCCTGCCTCAGCTTCCCAAGTAGCTAAGCATAGAGATGTGTGACCATGCCCAGCAGATAGGAGAGAGATTTTAAAGATGGGACAGCAATTTTCAAAAAATGTAATGAGTAGAGAGACATTTAAGAGATTTTGAACATATGAACTATTTCCTGGAAATATTATCTTTTAAAAAATGTTAATTGAATGCTCTAAGGACATTGTTTTTATTGTAAGAGATATGAAACCTGAAACCATTTGTGGTCTAGCATCTTGAATTGCAGATGGTTTTATAGGAGGGTTGGTAGTCAAGGTAAATCTCATATAGAATGACAACTTCAAATGGACAAAAAATCTTGTTGTGGAGAGAGTGTACAGAAAGGTAGATTATCAGTGTGGATAAAGAAATCAGAATTCATGAGAAGAGCATACGTAATGTGGCATGTTCATGTGACATAGAGAAATTGGTGGATCAAGACTGAATCAGGCAAGTAGAAATTATATTTGCAGATACCAAGTAGAGATCTTCTAGGATAGGCATCAGAAACTGCTGCTAAGAAAAGCTACAGATAAAAGGCAGAGTTTGACTGATACATGGAGGAAGGGAAAAGACACCAAAAAGCCTCATCACTAGAATTTGGAACACAGTTTCCCTAAGACTGAGGCAAAATGAGAAAAACAGAAATTCCCCCTGCTTCCACCACAAACATACCACAGAATACCACGCAACACTGTATGCAAGCATGGGCATGGAGAGAGATATTCTCTGAGGTGTAGGTGTTTAGAACTGCTGGAAGTGAAGAGTGAAGCACTAACAATACTGAGAAGAACAACTCCTGCCCCCAGCTCCTACCTAAACACAGGCGATGGTAGCTCACCTCTAGTGGAGCTTGAAGTGTGAGGTCTACTGAAGTAACTATACCAACAGCAAAGCACACACTTAGTTGAATTCCTGACTAGTGACTCAATCCTTGAGGTTTTGAGGTTAACGTTCTGGTATAAGATGAGGCTTGATCATTCAGGAATAATGGTTTAGTCAACTTTTTCGCCACTGTGACTAAAAGATCTGACCAGAACAATTTTAGTAAAGGAAAAGTTTATTTGAGAGCTCACAATTTTAGAGGTCTCAGTCCATAGATAGCCATTCCTTGGCACTTGAGGTAAGGCAGAACATCATGGCAGAAGGGTGTGTTGTAGGGAAGCAGCTTACATAATGATCAGAAGCAGAAAGAGAGAGATTCTATTTACCAGATACAAAATTTATAACCCTAAAGTCATACCTCCTATGACTACCTCCTCCAGCCACGCCCTACCCACTTTCAGTTATCACTCAGTTAATCCCATTGGGGATTCACTCACTGATTGGTATTAGGCTTTCATAATCCAGTCATTTCTCCTCTAAACCTTCTTCCATCATCTCACACATGAGCTTCTGGGGGACACTTCACATCCAAACCATAACAAGTAACTACTGTTTACTTTAGTTCTCCTTTTTATACACATACAATTGAATTAAAATTATGAAACACATAAAATACCAAAAGAAACAATCCAATGCCAAAAGACAAAGCAAATTATGGACTGGACTCAGAGATGACACAGATGTTGAAACTATCAGACAGATACTGTATTAGTCAACGTGGGCTGCCATAACAAAATACCACAGATGCAGTGGCTTAAACAACAGAATGTTAGTTTTCACAGTTCTCTATAGGCTGGAGGTCCAAGATCAAGATACCAGCTGATTAAGTTCCTAGTGAGAACTCTCTTCCTGGCTTGCAGACAGTTTTCCTTCTCACCACGTTCTTGAATGGTGGAAGGAGAGAGGGATCTGATGTATCTGCACTTCTTATAAGGTTATCAGCACTGTTGCATTAGAGCCCCACGCTTATGACCTCATTTAACCTTATCACCTCCTCATAGATCCTGCTTCTAAATATAATTCCTTTAGGGGCTAAGGTGTCAAAACCTAAGTGTTTTGCAAAAACATTTAGTGTCTAACAGATGATTTTTTAAAACTTAAAAAAAATCTAAGAGCATGGCATGGCACATTCTGCAATCTATGTGCCCATCCACAGCCGCATGTTAGGTGGCATGTAAGACTCCCCTGCTGTGGGAACAAAGACAGAGGACTTAAGGTCCCCACTGTGCCTGACTCCACGTGCCCCATCATGATGTTTCCCCTGGAGGTTTGTTTTCCAGATTTTAATAGTGAAATAAAAGAGAAACTTAGCATTTTCAGGATTTAGAATGTGCCAAATTTTCACTGGTGCAGAGATGCTTTTATGCAAATTAGTTCTCCACTTGCCTGGGGCTTAATGGTTTTCCTTCCTGGAAACTTAAATTGAAAGATCAGGTCAATTAAAATTTGTGTGTGTGTGTGTGTGTGTGTGTGTGTGTGTGTGTGTGTGTGTGTTATAAGCAGTACATTAACTTTTGAGGATAATCCAAAGCAAGTATGTGTTGACTAACATGTATAAACAGATCCTTTTGACAAATTAAATCAAGGGTGAACAGTTTAATCAAACAAGTTAATCAAGAAAGATAAAATCTAAATTTATGTTTAGATTTCAAACAAATGTGCTATTTTTCTTTCCACCAGTTTCAGAAATGAAAGAAATGAATTGCAAATGTAAAATACCTTCTCCAACCCCAATCCTACCCAAGAAAGGTCTCTTGTTTGCTGGATCAACTTTTAAAGGGGTTAGGGGACTGGGGAAGAAATTGAGTAGTTACAAAACAGAGAAAAGAAAGAAAAATAGAGTAAATTGATTCACAAAATGTAGAATTAAGACAGAGAGGAGTTATTGGAGCCTAGGAAGACTGAATTTGGGGGGAAATTTTGGAGAGCTTGGAGAAAAGAAATACTTTGGAGCAGGTATCATGTACAAGAGATAATAAAAGTTAATGTGATGGGAAAAGACAATGTCAAACAATTTTTGTTTTTCATTACTTCCCATTAAGTGTTTTCTGATAGACTTTAATAAAAATTTAAATTTCATTTGGATTATTTTTAGATTCAGAACTAAATTTCTCTCAGTGTGATACCATGCAAAGATGGAATCAGTGATATTTGAGGCTTACATGATTATATACTAAATGCTAAACTGCAGGCATTTTTTTCAACATTATCAACCATATATGCATTCATACACATTCACATACAAACACATTTATTTAGCTTGTTGTTATGGTTTGGATGTGAGGTGTCCCCCAAAAGCTCACGTGTGAGACAATGAAAGAATGTTGAGAGAAGAAATGATTGGGTTGTAAGGGTATTAACCCAATCAGTGAATTAATCCCTTGTTTGGGATTAACTGAGTCGTAACTGAAGTGGTAGGGTATGGCTGGAGGAGGTGGGAATTGGGGCATGGTTTGTGGTATATATTTGTATCTGGCAAGTGGAGACCTCTTTCTCTGCTTTCTGATCACCATGTGAGCTGCTTCCCTCTGCCACACTCTTCCACCATGATGTTCTGCCTCACCTCAAACCCCAAGGAATGGAGTCCACCTTTTATGAACTAAGACCTCTGGAACTGTGAACCCTCAAATAAACATTTCCTCCTTTAAAATTGTTCTGGTTAGATATTTTATTCATAGTAGTGAAAAAGTTCACTAAAACACTTGGTCAGTAATGTAACAAATTCTTTCTGATATTAAAGGGAGACTAGAAAGTAGGAGCAACTGTGGAGGAGAAATTCATTCTTTCTTCTGGGAGAAAAATCAAACTGTAACAGTGTTCCACATTATGCTTTGAGTGTAGCCCTTGTTGCTCTGCCACTGTAACTGTAACTGATTTTTTTTTAAATTTATTTTTATTGTAAACAAATGGGATACATGTTGTTTCTCTTTGTACATGGAGTAACAGCATACTATTTGCATATTCATACATCTACATAGAGTAATGATGTTTGATTCATTCCATTATTTTTTCCTTCCCCCCACCCCTCCCACCTCTCTTTTCCCTCCATACAGTCACTCCTTCCTCCATTCTTGTCCCCCTCTCACCCCCCACTATGTGTCATCATCCACTTATCAGTGAGATCATTCATCTTTTGGATTGTTGAGATTGGCTTATCTCACTTAACATGATATTCTCCAATTTCATCAATTTGCCTGCAAATGCCATAATTTATTATTCTTTATAGCTGAGTAATATTCCATTATATATATATATATATATATATATATATATATATATATATATATAACAATTTCTTTATCCATTCATCAATTGAAGGGCATCTAGTTTGGTTCCATAGTCTGGCTATTGTGAATTGAGCAGCTTTGAACATTGATGTGGCTATATCTCTGTAGTATGCTGATTTTAAGGCCTTTGGGTATAGGCCAAGGAGTGGGATAGCTGGGTCAAATGGTAGGTCCATTCCAAGTTTTCTAAGGGATCTCTACACTGCTTTCCAGAATGGCTGCACTAATTTGCAGCCCCACCAGCAATGTATGAGTGTACCTTTTCCCCCACATCCTCTCCAACATTTATTGTTGCTTGTATTCTTGATAATCGCCATTCTAATTGGGGTGAGATGGAATCTTATTATAGTTTTGATTTGCATTTCTCTTATTACTAAAGATGGTGAACTTTTTTTTATATTTTGTTGGTTTCTTGTAGATCTTCTTCTGTGAAGTGTCTGTTCATATCCTTAACCCATTTGTTGATTGGGTTATTTGTATTCTTGGTGTAGAGTTTTTTGAGTTCTTTATAGATTCTGGAAATTAGTGATCCATCTGAAGTATGAGTGGCAAAGATATTCTCCCACTCTGTAGGCTCTCTTTTCACATTACTGATAGTTTCCTTTGCTGAGAGAAAGCTTTTTAGTTTGAATCTATCCCAGTTATTGATTCTTGCTTTTATTTCTTGTGCTATGGGAGTCCTGTTAAGGAAGTCTGATCCTAAGCCAACAAGGTGAAGATTTGGACCTACTTTTTCTTCTATAAGTTGCAGGGTCTCTGGTCTGATTTCAAGGTCCTTGATCCATTGTGACTTGATTTTTGTGCAGGGTGAGAGATAGGGGTTTAATTTCATTCTGTTGCATATGGATTTCCAGTTTTCCCAGCACCACTTTTTGAAGAGGCTATTTTTTCTCCATTGCATATTTTTGGCCCCTTTGTCTAGTATGAGAAAATTGTATTTATTTGGGTTTGTGTCCATGTCCTCTATTCTGTACCATTGATCTACCTGTCTATTTTGATGCCAATACCATGCTGTTTTTGTTACTATTGCTTTGTAGTATAGTTGAAGTTCTGGTATTGTGATACCTCCTGTTTGATTCTTCCTGATAAGGATTGCTTTAGTTATTCTGGGTTTCTTATTCTTTCAGATGATTTTCATGATTGCTTGCTCTATTTCTGTAAGGTATGTCATTGGGATTTTAATTGGAATTGCATTGAATCTGTATAACACTTTTGGTAGTATGGCCATTTTGACAATATTAATTCTGCCTATCCAAGAACATGGGAGGTCTTTCCATCTTCTAAGGTCTTCCTTAATTTCTTTCTTCAATGTTTTGTAGTTTTCATTGTAGAGATCTTTTACCTTTTTGGTTAAATTGATTCCCAAGTATTTTTTTTTTTTTTGAGGCTATTGCAAATGGAGTTGTTTTCCTCATTTTCCTTTCAGCTGTTTCATCACTTGTATATAAAAATGCTTTAGAGTTATGCGTGTTGATTTTATAGCCTGCTATTTTGCTGAATTCATTGATGAGGTCTAGGAGTTTTCTGGAGAATGTGCCATGCCATGCTCTCATAAACCAAAAATCCCAGGAATGATTCTGCTGAAACCTACTGGGTTTTAAAAGGTAGTTCTGCAAATATTCCTTGAAATTTTCCATTAGTAGTAAAAACTTGAACTCCAACGCTGAAGTACAAGGTCCCCACTTAGGGCAGGAAGTGTATCAGATCAGAAACAATCGTCACCCATTATAAACAGATCCACCACGGATCTGTCATCAGTGGCTTAACAGAGATCCTCCCTTGGGTCACAGAAGTACCAGACAAGGAGTTGGGAGGAAGCTCTTTTTCTGGCTCTGTCATCAATTACTTGTGTGACCTTGAACTTGAAGAGACCTTTCAGGCCTAATATTCTCTGATATGAGCACTTTCATAATCCATGATTTGGAGCCAATGTAAATGTGAATACTTTATCTAAGCAAGTGCACAATAAAGGTATTTCCTGGCTGTAGAAAAAAAAATCTAGTGAACAAGGTTGACATGTTTGAACAGATAAGGAATCAGCAGAGAAAATTTCAGAGAAATACTAGAAATACAGGTATAATATCAGAGAGGAAGACTTTATTTCACTGTCTCATTAAGAGTTGACCCAGCTGAGAGACAAAGCAGTGGACTTGAAGACAGGTCAAAAGACATTATTTAAACTTAAACACCAAGAAAACAAAGAGTATGTGGGGGGGGGAGACTCTAGATCATGCAAGAGTTGCAGAACAATATCCAATGGTCTAGGATACATGTGCACAAAAATCCAGAAGGACCCTGGGTGTGGTGACACATGCCTGTAATTTCAGCAATTTGGGCAGCTGAGACAGGAGGATCCCAAGTTCAAGACCAGCCTCAACAACATGGCAAGGCCTTCAAATAAATAAATAAATTAATTAAATGTAGCTCAGTGGTAAATGCTCCTGGCTTAAATCCCCAGTACCCAAACCCCCCAAAAATTGCTTCAAATAATGAAATACATAATACCAAGAGACCCAGAGAATGTTGAATAAGATAGACTAAAGCAGCAACAACAAAAAAATGCTAGTCATAATACAGTGAAATTGCTGATGATCAAAATAAGAGAAAATCATTGAAAACAACCAGAGAAAAAGACACAGCTGTTCAGAGAAACCATGAAGAATTATATTAGTCTTTATTTTAGAAATCATACAAGTCAAAAGTCAATGGAGGGGCATTTTTCACTACTGAAACAAAGCAAAGCAAAGCAAGACAAAGCAAAGCAAGACAAAGCAAAGCAAGACAAAACAAAACAAAACAGCAAAATTGTAAATTCAGATTTCTAGGTTCAGTGAAATAGCTTTCAAAAAAGAAGGGGAAGTAAGTAAGTTCATTTCTTTCTTTCTCTCTCTCTCTCTCTCTCTCTCTCTCTCTCTCTCTCTTTATATGGTGCTGGGGATCAAACTCAGGGCCTAGCTCTACTAATGAGCTAAATCCTGGGCCCTAAGTTTCTTCTAGTTAAGTGAATTAGTGCAATATTTGAACACAAACCATCTTCTATTAAAGTTTTGTATTGTACACTCTAGAGCAACCATTTAAACATTAGTAAACAGGAACAACTAGTAATTCAATCATGGAGATAAAATAAAACCTGAAAAAATGCTGATTAATCTAAGATAGAAAATTGGAGAAAAGAAACTAAGGATGGAGGGATCAAAGACATATTGACAATTACCTTAGTGGTGTAACTGGTCTCAACACCACTCTTAAAGGTTATATTGGATGAACAAGACTCATCTTTATGTCATCTGTAACAAACACTCTTGAATATAAAAACATATTAATATTAAAAGTATAATGATGGAAAGAGATATAATGCTAACACTGAACAAAAGAAATCTGGAGTGGGTTTATTAATATCATAGAAAGTAGACTTCAGAAAAAGAAATATTGGATTTAAAGAGGGATATCACATTATCCCTAAAGAATTAATCCATCAAGAAAGCAAAACAGTCTTAAATGTGTGTGCATGAACAGCAATCTCCAAAATACATGAGAGAAAATGGACATATCCACAGTGATAGCTGGAGACTTCACTATTCTTCTCTCAATAATTGATACAGATAGCAATTGGAATATAATAGAAAGCAACATGGTCAACCAACTTTACCTAATTGATATTTATAGCACACACCATCCACTCAACTCACTGAATACACATTATTTTCTGATGATCCTAAGATAATTATTATAATAATGTTATGGACATGAAGCAAATCTCAAAAAAATTAAAAGAATTGAAATAAAAATACATTCTCTGATCCCAATGAAATAGATACCAATAACAAAAACAACAAAAAGATGTTGGGACAATCTCACAATATTTGAAAACTAAAACACATTGCTAAATAATATGGATCAAAGAAGAAATTGTGAGGAAAATTAGAAAATATTCTGAATGGATTAAAAAATGTAAACAAAATTTGTGAGTTGCAGTTAATACACCTCAGGTAGAAATTTATAGCATCAATTGTCCATATGAGAAAACAAAAAATGTGAAAATCAGTGGGGTGAGGTTCACCTTCATGTCCAACTAATTAGAACAAAAAATTTTTAAAAATTATAAGAAAGAAACTAGAAAAAGTACAAATTTAAAGTGAGCAGAAAGGAACAAAAATTAAAGAAATTGAAAATAGAAAATAGAGAAAATCAATAGAACCAAGAGTGAGCTTGGTGTCAAAAACAAATCTCTAGTCACAGTGATCAGGAAAAAAAATAGGAATAACCGATATCAGGAATAAAAGAGAGGAGCTCACTATTAGTCCTGTAGATATATAATATAAAAGAAATTCTATGAACAGTTCTGTGCTTATAATTTAGATAATTTAGATGAAATTTAGATAAATTTCTTGAAAGACAGAAATTATTTTACCAAAGTATAAACCAAGAAGAAATAGATATGGCTGGAGGAAGAAAATCACTGGCAGTGTGCCTTCAGGGTTACTATTTTGTCCCTGGCACCTTACTTTCTCCCTCCCTGCTTCCTGACCATCTTGAATTGAGCAACCTTCCTCTGACATGTTTTTTGGCCATGATGTTCTGCCTCAACTTGGGTGCAGATCAATGGAATCAGCTGACCATGAACTGAACCTCTGAAAATGTGAGCTAAAATAAACTTTTCCTCCTTTTTCTTGCTGGGTATTTTGTTCACAGTGATGCAAAGCTGACTAAAACACATAGCTTCAATAGTGAATTCCAGAAAACATTTAAGGAAGAAATCATAAAAATTCTTCATGAATTCTTGCAGAAAATTGAAGGTAGAATACTTGCCAACATTTTCTATGAGACCATATATCTCTGGTACCAAAGCCAGACAAAATGTTATAAGAAAACTATAGATAAATATTGCTCAAAAATATAAATGCAAAAAATCCTTAATAAAAATGTTAGCAAATTAAATCAGGCAATATATATAAAAAAAGAGTACATCATGATTAAGTGATATTTATCTGGGAATGACAAGGTTGGTTTAAAATTCATCAATCAATCACCAATCAATATTGACTCATGATAAAGGAAAACCAAATGATAATCTCAATACACATAGACAAAGAGTGAAATTAAATATCAATTCATGATTAAAAACTCTCAAAAAAGTAGGAATAGAAGAGAATTTCTTCAACCTGTGAAACAGCTTTTATGGAAAACATCTAACATCATTCCCAGTGCTGAAAGAATGAATACTTTACTCCCAAAACAGAAACTAGGTAAATATGTGAGTTCTCACCATTGCTATCCAATAATTTATTAGAGGTTCTAGACAGTACAATAAGACTATTCGGTATAATTATAATGCACCAGGAGAAAGTGAATTAAAAAGTAAGGCTGGGCACAGTGGCACATGCCTGTAATCCCAGTGACTCAGGAGGCTGGGGCAGGAGGATTGTGAATTCAACCACAACCTCAATAACTTAGTGAGGACCTAAGTAACTTGAGGACCTAAGTAACCCTGTCTCAAAATACAAAATAAAAAGGACTGGGAATGTGGTTCAGTGGTTAAGCAATCCTGGTTTCAATCCCAGTTCAATTAAGAAAAAAAAAAAAAGAAAGGGAAAAAAAGGCAAGAAATAAAACACATAAAAATTGGAAGAGAAAAAAAATGTATTTGTAGATGGCATTGTTGTATAGAAAAGTCAAAGAATCTACAGAAAAGTAACTGACCTTAAATATTGGCACTAGTTATTTTGGTTTGAGAATTGACTAAGATCTTTGGAGGAATCTGAAGTGGTCTCAATGATTAAAAACTACACAACCACCCCTGGCTCAGTCTCTGGAGTAACACACATACATTAAAAAAAACCTATGACCTTGGAAAATGAACAGTTTAAATCCTCACTATTGGGAGAACTTAAGAAAGGCCCTGGTAGCCTCGAAACCCTTTGGGCATAAGGTTATGTCTAGTTACCTTCTCCCATGGCATGTTCTCTCAGAGAGAAGGACAGGTTGATAGGTTGAAGACATTGTCAGTTTGACATTCATCGATTCATGGGATAAAGAGTCTAGAGACAGCTCTTTACTGTATGTGGCCTGTAAAATAAAGAGAGTAAAACACAAATGGGGAAATCTGCATTATTTGTTGGAAAACAATTGTTGCCCTCCCGACCCAACATCAGGTAACTATTGTTATAATTGGTTTTACAGCTTGAGAAAATGACTTTGTATTGAGCCTTCACACACCCTCCCATCCAGCATCCCAATGGACAGTAATTGGCATTATGTGAAATGACTTCTCCCCAGGCAGGAGAGAGAAGTCGATTATACTTCAATAAAGCTAAGTTAGCTGATTCACAACCACATCCATGCGATTCACTCGCACAGAGCAATCACAGCATGGACAGTTTAAAAGTGCAGTGAGCGCTCCTGAGTGGGGGAGGCTAGAAGGCACTGTCTGTGGGAAAGTGAACCCTGATAGGAGGAACTTACAATGCCAGAGACGTGCTCTCCCCAGACCCCTTGCTGCTGCTGCAGAAACGGGGATCCCAGTCCTGGCCCCAAGGGCACATCTGCTGGGAGGCTTCTGAGAACAGGAAGTGTGGGGTAAAAATCTCATCACTTTTGAACAGTGGTGTATGAAGCAGCATGTACAGTCTGGGTTTTCTAGAGGATCAGAACCAATAGGATAATACAGATCATCTATCTACCTACCTATCTTTCTATCTAAAGATGCCAATATAGATAACTGTGAATATCTCTATATACCCATATGTGGATATCTGTATTAGATTGACTTACACAACACGATCACAGGCTGGTTAGTCCCACCATGGCTATCTGCAGGCTAGAGAGATAGGATGACCAGAATTGGCTCAATCCAGAAAGCTAGAGGCTGGCAGAGACCAAAGAGGAAGCAGCCCCAGTCTAAGCCAAAGAACTAGAAGCTTCCTGAGGAGTTGCCGGTGAGATTCTGTTTTCAAAAGCTGAAGAATCTGGTTTCTAATATGCACAGGTGATAACAGCAGCAAAAATGCAAAAGTTCAAGAAGAACTGAGCTTGAGAACCATGAAACGGACCCGTTCTTCCATTTTTTTTTTTTTGTTCCATTAGGGGTCTCAGCCTATTGGACTGTGCTGCCTACGTTCAGGGCAGGTCTTTTCTGTTTGCTGACCCATATGTCAATCTTCTCTGGAAATGCTCTCACAGTCACACACAGAAGTGTGCTTTACCAATTTTCTAGACAATCAAGGTTAATCATCACTCAGGAGTCATGGCAGCACCCTGAGCCCATGAAGCAATGGGACCAAGGACCAAAGGCTCCGTGCTTAGGATGGCAGAGCACAGAATTGGAAGCACCTGGATCCTTGATGAACTCATTGGGCCACAGCAACCTCATCACTGGTATTTGATATCATAAAAATGTTCTTAAGGTGCCAACAGCTATTATTCAATTATCTGCTTACTTGCAACTAAAAATACTCAGAAACACAATGAAACATACAGGAGGTAGTAGAGCGCCTGGGATAGTGGTAGTTGAATGTCAGTGAAATAGAGGAACAAGTGGAATATTTAGGAAGGTGACAGTATCATACAGTCAGGGTGGTTGTGATAATTGGCCGGTGATCAGAAACAGGCTTCATTAGCCTGAGAATATGTCACAAAGGATGTGATTTTATCTTTCCCTTTGCTAAACTTGGTGACTGCTGTTTAAGGAAACGGTCATTTCCACTCTGGATGTTTTTCATTAAGACCATTATTCTGTTACCAAGGGTGGGAAATAGGGAGCAGAGAGTGCTGGCAGGGGACAAGATTTGCTGCTAATGAGTAAAATATTTTCAGATGTTCTTTGAGTGAAGAAAATGTTCCATTATGTCACAGAATTATTGCATCCCAAGAATCCATTGCCTTCAGGCCTTGTTGAAGTGATGACTTGCTGCAGTGATATGTGTAGCCTTGGGGGACAGTTCCTACCACTGGGCAATGGTGAGGCCCACAACCTCCTCTTGAGTTTATGGCTTTCCCTCACCAGCTTCTCTGTAAAATGAATGAATGTGGACCTCACCCTAGCCTTGGTAGACTAAGCATGTTCTGAAGGAGAGCTGAGCTTCCCCTTACCTAGTCTCTCCGCTCCTGTCTTCTAGAGAAGTGGTTCTCATTAGCCAGTCATAAAACCAATGTATTGGGTAAGACTAGCATTGAGAAATAAAGTACAATAACATTAATTGAAAAAGCATATAACTGAATAGACTAGAAAGCCTCAAAGAATACTATGATTATTAAAACTATATACATAATGTCCCCAAAATCTGAGTTTGGTTTTAGATGTATTCTCAAAAACACAATTTAAAAAAATATTTAATTTGAACTTATTTTTATTGAATTGTAACATGTGTACTTATTTATTGGGTACAGTATGATAATTCAACGCACAAACACAATGTATAATGATCAAATCAGGGTAATTAGTAATTCATTTTCTCAAATATTGTCATTTCTATGTGTTGGGACCCCTCTAACAATTCTCCAGTTATTTTGAAACACATGATAATTTGTTGTAGACTATAGTTAATAGCCTGCTACAGAGCATTAAAACAGATTCCTCCTATTCAACTGTATTTTAACTTTTTTTGTGGGGGAGGTGCTGGGGATTGAACTCGGGGCACTCAACCACTGAGACACATCCCTAGCCCTATTTTGTATTTTATTGTCTCACTGAGTTGCTTAGGGCCTTGCTTTTGCTGAGGCTGGCTTTGAACTTGAGATCCTCCTGCCTCAGACTCCTAAGCTGTTAGGATTACAGGTGTGCACCATCGTGCCTGGCTTGTATTTCCCTTTTATCCAATCTTGCTCTATCTCCCATTCCCTTCCCTCTCTAGTGACCATTATTCTACCATTTACTTTTATGTGGTCAACTTTTTTTTAGCTACAACAAATGAGTGAGAATCTGTAGTATTTATCTTTGTCTAGCTTAGTTTGCTTAACATAATGTCCTCCAATAATGTTCTTCCACTCATGTAAAAAATAAATTTTATATTATTTTTGGTTCAAGTGCTTCTCTGAAGATGGAAAATCTTGACAGAAAACATTGAAAAATCAATCACAAAATTCTAAGCTTTCAGTACTCACACATCTAAAGTTATTACAGTTTAAGACTGCAGTATTCATTGGGAAGTACCCTGTGCTGGTTTGCAAGACTTGTTTCACTTTGGTAGCATGTGAATGTGTTGGTAAGAACACATTTGGAAGCCACTATTCTAGCACATTGCAGATTTCCAGCATGTGGATACAATCAGATTTTTCTAGTGTCTTATTTATGTTATCTGTGAGTAGAGGCATTAATTAGCCTTTAAGCCAGAATCCCTAAGGAAGTTAGTGAGTCTGAAGAAAATGATGCAGAGAGTCCAAGAAAAATTCAAAGCTCTCTGTCTTTCCTTTTTAGTCCTTTTCTCTTTTTCTTCACAGAAACATATGTCTGGCAGAACATCACACGGAGGGGGTTTGCTAGAGAGAGATTATCAGTGGTATCCTCTGAGATGAAAAGTGCTATAACAGGTACTGTCCAGCTAGAAGAAGAGGCCCCCAAACCAGTGCCAAGACAATGGACTTGTTCCTTTGTGTGGCAGAAGGGGATGGTCTGATAACATGACCTTATAGTCTTTGTTTTTCATATTCTATATCATGACCCTTTAATTAAAAACTATTTTGTCATATTCCTCTGTACATATAGTCTGGGAAAGACTAACAAAGTCAGATGTGCTCACGAAAGAAATAATTAAGAGCTTACTAGATTTTGTATGGGAGTTCAGGCAGAAAAAGAGATAAAGTGGGCCCCTCACCCACTCCCTAACTTCAATTTATATTTGGATGGCCATAGTTGTTGGTCACAGCATGGGCCAGTGGAGAGTGAGACTGATTAAAAACATGAAACTGAGCAGTCTGGGTTTTGTCCTGAAAATGGTTACTATTGAAGGAGTAAATGGGATGTGAAATGAATGTATTTTCATTTTAGGAAGGAAAAATGAGTTGGCTACAGGTCTGTAGATGACCTGGAGAGAAGAAAGACCAAAGACAGGAAAAACTTTCAGGAGGTTTTTCTGGACAGGAAGTAATGGTATTGTGCACCAAGGAAGTCTGTAGCATGGAGACTGAAAAAATATTAAGGAATGCTAGTGATCGATGACTTGTGGTGAGTGGGATGGGGAGGGGAGGTTCTCCTATTTCTGACCCTGTGGGCTGGTTAGGTGCAGGGTATTTTTGGTTGTCATAAATATATGGGAGAGGAATAAGCCTGTTGGGATGGGGATTTATCAACAATTGCACCTAATTTGAAGACATGTCAACATATAAGTTTAACTAGAAAGTGTGTAGCATGGAAAGGGGAAAAGGAAGATAAAGAATACTGGAAATCACCAACATTTAAAAAATGTATAGAGGAAATACATGCAATACAAGGGACTGAGATGCAAGAATAAAAGAGATGCAAGTAAAAGCAAGAATGAGGGTATCACAGAGATAAGTGCGGAGTAATAGAGGTGTTAAATGTCACCAGTTTGTTAAGTAAGGTGGTACCAAACAGTGAGCCCCAGATTCAGCAGTTAGGAGCTCATCAGTGGCCCTGGCATAACCATTTCAGTGAAGGGATGTAGACACACTTTAGATTTAGGTGAATAAGGAGTGAATAGGAGGTAAGAAAACAGACAGGAGGGTCAAGATGTAAGAAACTTTCCTGAGTGTTGATTCAACAGAGCAAACTGCATTTCCTCCTCCCCCTTCCTTTCTTTCCCTTTCTTGTTCCTCCAAGTCTTTCTTCTTCTTTCCATCCTCCTTCCTTTCTTCCTTCCTTTCTGTGCACATACACATGTTGAATCCCCACTATGGCCAGGAACCAGGGTGGACACCAGGATGCAAAGATGAGAGCAACACAGCCAGTCTCCTGGGGGGTCATTGCCTAATAAGTAAAACAAGCTGAAATAACACATTCGACAAAGGATCTGTTGTATATAAGGCAGAGATAGAGAACAATCTGAAGTTTTAATTTTTGAACAATGTAAAACAAAGGGGGAGGGAAGGAAGACACAATAAAGAGACATTTAATATGGGTCAAGTTTATAAGTCCCAGGGCAAGAGGCATACCAGGTCAGTAAACAAAATAAGAAAAAGGCCAAGGGAGTAATACTGGAGTCTGTAAAGGCAACAGGAGTAGTTCTAGGAAGTTGGAGCCTGGGATACATGAAGCAGAAGGGTAGAAATGAGTCAGAATCAAAGGCTCCTTTAGGAGCTTAGCTGCTCACTCATCAGGAGAGCTGTGGGGGGTTTGAGCAAGACAGAGGTGATGAGACTGTTCTTTGAAGCATTTTTCTCATAGAAAAGAGGAATAAATGGTTAAAGACCTGAGATCCAGACACAGAGGGCTATGAATTAAAAGAGAATACTTCTTCACATTGTGCTAATCAAACATCAGCTGTTTAATCAATATTCATTGACAACGATAAAAAATTGATTTGACCAATAATTTAGTGACCTGGTAAAATAATTTCTTTCTTTTGCCTCCTTCTCCTGGCATTTACTATCTTCTTTAAAGAAAAAAAAAAGCAATTCTCACTCTATTCAGTGTCATGATATGGCAGCCTTATCAAATAAAAATAGCCTAAAGTAATTAAAAAAATTTTTTTGGTTCATTTGCTCTTGGTATAGATTGATTTCAGAGGGCACCTGGTTTCACACTGGAAGTCTTAAATCTATCATGCCTTTGGAGGATTTCTTTTTTATAAACCATTTAGACACTTGCTAAAAATGATCAAAATTTAGATCATACATACCAAAATGAACAATGACCAACAGAGCTCTTTGGGAGGATGGTCTGATGATGAGTGTCCCACCTCACAATGAAATATTATGTGGGCATCTGGAGCCAGTTAACTCAATTCTCAAAACCCCAATCCTCAAGTCACTTAGTATGTGGGATATGAGTCAAATGCAGGCTAGCGGGAAGGACGGTGCCCTTTTTGGTCATTGGGCATTGATGGTGCATTTGCCCTGACATTCCCCATGTGTTTTGTAAGATTATATATTTATAATTATACATACACATATCATTATATGTAATAATAATTATGTAAATGCAGGATAAAAGCTAATATTAATTAATATTTGATTACTTATAGTATAATTTAATTTATTAATAATAATATAAATGCAGGATAGAATCTATTATTATTTATATATAAATTTTCAGGGCACTACTGTTGGTCCACAGTGGGTCCCTTGGGAGATGAAGTGTCATCTTCCAAGTAGATTGTTAATAATTCACCCTTATCCTTGATTCATCCTTCATCAAAAAGAAGACTATATTTTCTTTCTGTTTTGGTCATTTTTTCTTTAGCAGCCATTTGTGCGTAGGCATGGAGACTGCTCCATCAATACTTGTCTTCTTTTAAGTTAATCAGTAGGTAGAAAATATTTGTGAAGCCCAGCTACAGAACAAGGTAGCCAACCTAACAGAGAGTTGTCAGAATTTACTACTGTGTTTGCCACAACACCTCAAAAATTATTTCTAAAATTTCAGTATATTTTTCAAGTGGCTTAGACATAAAAGACTGGATCAGAGTCCCCAGAGAGGTTTCTAAAAAATATGTTCTTATAATCAGCCTTGGCCTAAGAGGGTCTGTGCTGGGTCTAGTATTAAGTTCCCTAGGCATTATTTGCAAATTAGATTTAAAGTTAATTTGCTTTATGTGTGGCATATTGTTTTAGGGCTCTCAAAATGAACAAATAGCTTCTAATCATAGCATCAGTTGAACTGGTCCTAGGAATTGAGTCTCCTCTTACCTAACCTAAGGAACTCATCTGGATTAATAGTGGGCCCAAGAACTTGAGTGACCCAACTTGATGTAGCACTCTCTTATGATTCTCCTCTGCCCCTCACTGGGCCTTAGCTACTCAGCTATCAGTAACACAGGACCAGGAGGGCAATGAATTCTTCCTCTCAACATCCATTTCTTTTCCTCGCTCCTAATGGTGTCCATATTCTCACTTTTGTATTTCAGATTGCTAACTCTTGCAGCATGGATTTATAATTATTTTAATTCTCTGAGATTTCCACCCTCCTAAAAGGTAACATAGAACATACTTATTTTTCTTTTTTTTTTTTTAATGAATAAAGCTTAAAATAGGTTGGAAAGGAAAGCTAGTGGTGTCTGTAAAAATAGAGCTTGAGTTACTCCATTGGAGAGCTACTCCCTGCTGGGTGTGTGTGGCAGGGGTGCCAGCTGTGTGTTCCAGAGCATCTTTAGCATTAAGTATGGTCAGAATTGTCTCTGAACAGATTGTTTTTTCAAACATTTGGCAAGAAAGGAAGAAATAAAGAAATTAAGTGTAGAACAACTCAGCAAATAGCTCACCTAAGAGATTTAAAATATTTGGATGGAAACATTAAAATTCTGACAACTACCCATCACCTTGAATGTCTGTTACCTAATTATTTTCATGAATCCATCACTTTGATTAAGTTTTTCTTTGGACATCTGACTTGTTCTATAGAGAGGAGAAAAGTAGATTTGACTATAAGGATGAATGGTTTTAGAAAGATGGCTTCCCACAGCTCAGCAAAGAGAGTCATACGGCGTCACTGAGAACATCACGATCAGGGAAATCTGAGATAATTATCTTTTGGAGAGATAAAGAAACAATGCTCTGAGCTCTTCATGGAGAAAAATTATGTAAATGCAGGAAAAAAGCTAAAAATATAATAGCTTTGAATCTATGCCGGCCATTAGATGAAAGAGAAATCAAAATTATTATATTAATTTGAATAAAATGTTTGCTATATTGCTTTAAAAATAGTGCGTATATAGTGTTGATGCAGAGTATAAATGTAAGAAAAGGAAGTGCTACTTATGCTTTTGCTCAGAATAAGGAGAAAGATTTGGTGTTTCCTCCCATCGGCTGCAGGCAATCTCCAGGCACAGACTTGGGAGTAGTCATGGTTGTTGGGGGAATATGTGGAAGAGAAGCCGGATTGCAGAAGATGTCTTGGAACTGTGATCAAGAGGCTTAGGTTTTGGTGTTAGGCTTTGCCACAAGCTTGCTGTGTGACAAGGAACCATAGGATTTGCTTCTCTGGACTTCAGTCTTCCCAAATATAATATAAGTGGTTTGAGTTGGAAAGCTTCTAAATTGACTTTTTCTATCAGTGTTGGGATACTATAAATATGAAATTCACAGGACAGGCTTTGGAAATCCTCTTGCCTTCACTGGCATCGGTGCAAACTCTTTTCTCAGTCTGTTTTTCTACCAAACTGGACATTCTCCAACTTGGGCATTATCAGAATCATCCAAAAGACTTTAAGAACAGATTCCTGGGTTCTACCCCCAACTTTCTGTTTCAGTAGGTCTGGGGTAGACCCTAGAATGTGCCTTGCTGACAAGGTCCCTGACACTGCTGGTCCTGGGGCCACACTTTGAGAACCACGGCACTAAACTACAGGACTTCAGCCTCCACCTACAGAGAGCACAGAAAAGTTCAGAGGTACCTAGTCAACCTCAATGCTCTCTGCTTGGTGATGTTGGCCCAGGCTTCCTTCTGCATGATTCTCAGAGAAGACAAAAGCATAGGGAAGGTGGGAGGTAGAACAAGGCCATTTCTACACTGGGCTTCCTGGTACTGGCCTGGTCCAAGGAGAGCAGAGAGTTGAATCATGGTTAGGGTGCAGGCTTTCAAGGCAGGCTGCTGAGGGGCAGACTGGGCCCATTTCTTACCTTCTTTAAACCTCAATTTATGAGTCTACACACTGGGTCCAATGATACCTATCTCAGAGGATTTCAGACAAGGTTACTTGGGGAAATGCATTTCAAATGCTTAGAAGCATGATAGGCATATGGTAAAGTACTCAGTGGAGGGTAAATGTCATTATTATTAATTTTTGGATCATTTTCAAAAATTTCTTTATAAGGGCACTATGTATTAAGGAAAAGGTGTCCCAGAGAAGGCCTAAAATCTGATGATACTAGGTTCTATCCACACTAGCAGCAGGTATTACCCATTCTGCCCAAGCCAGCAAGACCCTTCCCAATATAGCTCGCTAGACTCAATTTTGGTGGCCTCTGTTTTCCATTTTTTTCCAGATAGAGTCTGAATATGTTCATTCGCCCTGACTAATTCCTAAGTGGAACTTTGAAAGTGGAGAAACTCTGTCCCTTTGATGGTGGATTATAAGATGAGTTATCTCATTTTTGCTGTTTCTTTTTAACTTGAGAATGGGCAGTGGTTAGGGCAGAATTTGATCCTCTTATGTTTCTGCACATTCACATTATTCATTTTACATAACAACTAAGCACTCTTTATACATAATCTCAAGATTCTAGTTTCCTCTATGTGTATGCATTGCACACAGTAAAGTTCAGACAATAATTAATACTGTTTATTAGGAATTCATAGTGTTCACAGTTCCCAGGAAAGTGCTTTCTGGGGGTAGAGAGGATGCCTATGGGTAACTGTCTTCTCTGTCCTAAGACCTTTGTTGTGGCCTTCGTTGGGTAGATAAAGTGAACGTGTAAACTGATTGTTAAACATTGAATTATTAAATTTTGTTTTTAAACTATCACTCTGGAATTCTCTTCTCCTTTCCTTTAACAACCCAAATCCTACACATATTTTAAACCCCCTCTCAAGTCCCATTCCTATGAAAAGCTCTTCTCAAGAAAGCTCTGGAGTGGGAGGGAGGAATCCAGGAGCTGACCCCAAAGTGTCTATTCTAGGGGTGCTTTGTTCCTTTGTTCTTATCTCCCCTGAGGTGGGCAAATTCAGTGAGAGTCTTGGATAACTTCCTCAGTTCAGTGACCCAAGAATTCTCATCACATCTTACTGATGTGAAGTTTAAACATGAAGCAAAAAGACATGTTTCTAGGGTGGAGAGCACAGAAGATTGGAGGATTAACATTTAAGGGCCCAAGTTCCGCAAAAGCTGCAGATGGCAGATGCCTAAAATAATATGTAAAAGGAATATTATTAATATTTGAGACTCAAGTCATGAAAGCTCAAAGCAATTCTTTCCTCCATATGTGGGTCACTATAAAATAAATTTAATAAATTTTTTTACCCACTTCTTTTCTCTTAAATATATATTATTACATAAAATAAATGAGAGTAATGCAGAAACACTGAACATAAAGTCCCAGAGAAATTTACGAACCTGCTCACAGTTGAATGTGTGCAAATTGATAATGCCAGAGAGCCTGCCAAAGTCTCTATGATGTGTTTTAGGGTCCTTTCTGGAGATTCTCCAGCTGAGCACTCTGGAGTGTGGTCTTTGATCACCAGGAGGAAGGGGCTGAGATGACATCTGTGGGGAGCCTGGACTGTGCTGGATGAGTTCACATATATTGCCAAAGCAGCTCTGTACAGTGATGTTCTCCCCATCTTAAAGATAAGGAAACATGCTCAGAAAGGTTAATTAGTTATAAACAGAGACAGAGGGTCTTGCTGTGAATTTTCTGACACTACAGAGGGTCAGGAAGGATGAAGATATAAAGGAGATGTCTCCATTTTGGTGATGTCACCAAGGCAAGCATCTGGATACTTCAAACGCCATCCACAGACCAAACATGCAGAAGTGAGGAAGTTGCAGGCAGTCTTGAGGGGAAAAAGCAGTAAAAGAATGAATTTCTGATGCAAAAGGAGGATCTTGAGCTCCTGGGTTAAATGCTAGAGTGCATCATTGAGAATATCGCACAAACCATGCAATGCTCTGGGGGTGACCCAACTCCTGTGTCAGTCAAGGGGGATACTGCAGACTGGACCCAAATACTAAGTTAGAAGAATATAACTGGTGGGATGCTTGGCTTGGGATGGAGCACATGCCAATGACCCTGAGGAGGAATGCTCATTGGAGAACCCAGTGTGGCTTCTTATCTGCAGAATCTCTGTTGATAAAGTAGATGTTTTCCTGTAACACAGGTTAGTTTGAAAATTCACTCCTAGGAAAGGAAGCAGAAGAAAAGACTGAAGAATGCTTCCCTGGACACACCAGAGAGGAAGACCAGGGTAGTTGATGTCTATCCAAAGGTGGTGCTTATCCAGGTTCCCTGGGGAAGTACGGGTGAATCCAACTCAGGAGAGGTGTGACAGACCAGAGGTAGGTATCTGACATAAGATGCACAAGACTTGAACCTCTGACCTGGGCCACCTTCTCCCCTACATCTCCTCAATGACCTGGCTGCAGAGCAGACCAAATGCAAGGCAAGAATCAAATCTTCTCCCCTTGCTGGTACAACCAGAGGCATCTGAATAACAGGGGAGGAAGGCATCGCAACCCCAGGGCTCTGGCCATGGTTCAGACAAGTTGCCTTGGACCCTCCTTCTGCCTCATGTCCTCAGGCCTCTGGATATGATAGAGGCACTGTCCTCTGCTGGGCTTTTAGGGGAACTGGCTGTGAAGTCTGTTTGTAAAGCTGAATTCTTGCCCTATAAGGTAATGGACTTCATCACACAGAGTCAGGGAAGGCTGTGCCCTGGGGAAGGAGGACAGTGTCAGGGCGGTGACAGCAACACCCTGTGCCATGTCTTTCCCAGCCAGATCCTAGCTCTAGCTCTCCCCCCTGTCCCTTTCCTGGGCCCCATGGGAGGATGACACACTTGAGAAATGTGAAGAGGGAAAAGAGATACTGAGGTAGTGAAGTTTTGGATATTCAACCTTTTCCCCTTGAAAAGGAAAGTGCAATTTGGGACAGAAGAGAGAGGGAGATTTATAGTACATTCCTTTCTGAATGAGTAAATGAGACATTTGAGAGGTAATTCTAATGTGCCTAGTTCCATTCTGAGGGATTGAAACACAATAAACAATATTGGAAGCCCTGAGCTTCAGGCAGATGTGTTCAGACCTGTGACACCAAGAGTGTGTCTAACCAGGTAAGCATGGGGTAGAGACAGGGGCAAGAGCGCCACCCTGGGGGCACTAGGCTGGCAGGAACATTCCCTTGCATTTTATTATCTGCTTTTCTGCTCTCCTTAGGACAGTCTAAAGTTTAGTCATTGTGCTGGCAGCTAAAAGGACATATTTTAAAAATCAAACTTCACTATTAAGTTTGTTAACTTCAATATTAAGAATGTTTTTCGAAGATGACTTTGGTTTGATCTTTTCTTTGAGAAAATCTATAGTTGGCATTTTATTTGAGCACTTATTTAAACCAGGTCCTGTGCTAAGATTCTTCTTCAGTCCTCAAGAGAAACCCATAAGGGAGGTGGTATTACTGAACTCATGTACTAGTGAAGAAAATGAGGAGAAAGGAATGTGAACTTGCCTAAGCTATTGACCAAAAAGTAGGGTGCTGGGGCTTTTGACCTGACAGGCCCTAGAGTCACCCTTTTTCCATATTGGATAAGTCTCTAAAGCACTCTTCTCACTCTGGAAGAATGTTCACTCAGCTTCCTGCCTTCTGGAAAAGAGTCCACAACTCATTCAGATCAACATGTGGATAGTTTTTATCTTTTCACAAATTGATAAATCCCAAATGCAAAAGAATGAGTGGAATTCCAGTGCGTGGGTATTGAAGCAATTCTTCTCCACAAATATTTACAGATCATTAACTGTGTGCCAGGCACTATGCCTGGCTTGGGAATTCGAGGACATGTTAATAGACCTTCCATCTCTTCCTTGAGCCAGGGAAGGAGGTTTGGGAGAAGGCATACACAGTCATTCTATATGGGATACTTGCATCTCAAGCACACAGAAAAGGTCTGTCTATATCCTTTGGAGAGTGTTAAATTATTCATAGGAGTGTAAGTTTTACTCTATTTTTCTTAAGAAATTTTGAAACTTGAAGTAAATACAAAAATTCCCAACTGGCTTCTTTCTTTGAAGTAGGCATATGCATGAAAGTTACAGTCACAGTAAGAGCCACATGGGGACACGGATGCCATGTCAGACTGCTCTCCTGCAACCAGACCCTATTTGACCCACTCCATAAAATGCATCCAGGACTTATTTTTTTTTCCTGAAATAAACTTCTCCTGAATGGGAACAAAGTGTCCTTATTTTCTAAAAGTGAGTGTAGATCTCAGTGACAGAGACATGAGAAGAAGGGGAGGGCAGCAGGTTAATGGTAAGCCAGGAAAGGCTTCTGAGTAGCTGCTTGGCTGGAGATTGATGCCTCTCTATTAGCTGTGAGGCTACCTACCTTTCTGAGCATCCATGGCCTTGTCATTAAATGATAAAAATTTGTACATGGATCCCAATTCTTACTCTTCTGACATTTAAATTTATCTAAGCAACCCATATTTTTATTTGGCAGACTTACCATTAAAACCTGTTTTCCATCATCTTACTTTGAAAGAGCTCATAACTCATGGTTTCTCATCTTGGAAATCTTGGGAGAAGATTCACAAACTATGTGAATTCACTCTATGTGGAGTACTATGTTCTTAGGTACACAGGAAGGCCCTGTCTGTGGGAATATACCTACAATACCAAAAAAGTACTCTCTGGATTACTGTATTTTTCCAGGTCTCCTTTCTGGTCTCTCCCTGGGTGAATCAAAGAGTCTGTTGACTTTACACATGGCCTTCCACATTTCTAAGATCTGTTTTCTATCCCTTTGATCTTCTCAGAGCTCTTGACCATATTCCATTTGCAAATTGAAGACCAAGGTCAGGATTGGCCAACCTAAAAACAGGGTAAATCATAGGAACCTTGATTTTAGAGTGCTCTACTTTGGGAAAGTATGCTAGTTTGCAACTCACATGTCTCCCAGTGTTCCATGTGGTAAAGATTTGATAGTCAGGGTGATGCTATTTGAAGGGGGTAGAGTACTTGAGACATGGGGCCTAGTGGGAGATCATTAGGTCATTGGGACATACACTTGAAGGGGGTAGTAAGACCCAGGTCTCTTTCTCTTCCCCTCTTTTTGCTTCCTGACCATGAAGTGAGCAGTTTTGTTCTGCCACACACTCCCACCATGATGGACTGCCTCGCCACAGGCCTAAAGCCAGGAGAATTTTGTTTCTCACATGGAGACCCATGATTAGCTGCTACTGAGTCAGATTTCCAACAAACCTTATTAATGTTGTTGTTGTTGTTACTTTACTTTTATTCTTAGCTCCAAAAAGAAACTTAAAAAGAAGAGACGGAAAGCTATTTGAAATTGTGTATCCTTCTTTCCTTTATGTCTAAACAGCAGTAATCTTACACGATAAGTTCTTAGAAGAAAAGAAAACAAGAATGTGTTTTTTAAAAGTACTTGAGGATTTAAGAAAGTCATGATTAAGGGAAATTCAGGGGAAATTATGATAGATAGCCAGCTTACTTAAAGTTTCCTTGAGTCACAGCATTATGATGTCATGTTGTTGCATCAGGTGACATTCACATCACCATGACCAGTTCCAGCTCTCTTCCGTTGCTCAAGCTAGCTTCTTGAGAGGTGGCATTGCTGTAATACTCCTCAATATTTACATCCATCTCAGGCCTATGCTTCTTACCTAGTGAGAAGGGCTGAAATCTGACCAGCTCTTGGTCCATCCCTTTACATCCAGCATGTAGCATTGCAGAGGTACACACAGCACCCTCACCTCTTTAATCACCCCCAATATGGCATGCCCTTGAAGTCCTGACCCCCTGGCCAGAGTAGCCTTCTCTCAAGGCCTTCATTTGACACTTCAGTATCCAGAAATAGAAGACTGTAGCACACAAGATATCTTTGTGGAATATTGTTTAAAAGATAATTAAATGGATTGTTCTCAAGTGCTGTTATACATTTCATGTCTGACTTGCCTGGAAATACAGTGTTGGAATACATTTATACTAATTAATTGCACTAATTATTATATATGTGAGGTTAGGGCCACTTAGCATATTATTCAGTTGTATGCAAATTAGATGGAAATGACATAATCATCATACTCAAATACAATTATGGCACTGAATTTCACCCAAGAAATGTGTTTTGAAAACCAAATTAGAATGATCTCAAAGCTTTGCTTTCACCAACAGAGAAAGCTTAAACATTTCAAATCATCTGTTTAACTTATTTCTTTATATATAGTATTTGGAGGGCTAGTAATGGTTTTGGTTATCTTTCTGGAAACCTTACTAGTCAAACATAAACATACAGATGTCTAACACACCTGAAAGAAGGAAAGAGAAAGCACTAAGGTAAAGTCTTAAGAGTTACCAACTTTTATAATACACAAATAACTAATAAAATCTACAGGAGATTATGGTTTAAGCAAACATAAAAAATTTTTAAAAAACATAATAAAGGAGATGGATTAGGGAATTAATAAATGCTTGTTTTACAAAATAATTTAACTTAGGGTATATGAAATCCTACCTTTTTGATATGTTTAAAATATGACTACTATTTGGAAAGCAAATAATTTATACACAGATTTGCAAGAAATTATCTAAAATCATTGACACAACGTGTAACCAAACAAGAAACTTATTTTATTTATGACTCATTTTAGAATTATGGCTCAAAGATGGTCCTAAAATAAAATGTAAAGAAAAATGTAAACTTGGCCTTGTCTAGATGATAAGAAGTCAGTATTGTTATTTTTATCTCTAAAAAAATATGTGCAATAAATAATACCACTCGGTAAGTGGGGAAGCTGAGGTATTTGAGAACACTTGAGAGAAGGCATTATGGTTCAGTTTTCAGAAGATAAGACCAAGGGAAACTCAGGGAGAGCTTGCTGCAGAGGAAGGGCACCATCCAGGTCCCTCTCTACAGAGCTCACGCTTGTCATGGAGGAAGAATTTACAGTGTTGTAGGAAGTGTTTTGGGTGTTTTAAATGGATGACTGTTCTCAGTTCTCACAGCAGTCCTTGAGTTGTGGTAATATTATTACTTTCTTATACAGGTGAGGAAACTGAGACTTAGGAAAGTTGCCCAGGGTCTCAAGGACAGCTTGGAGACTGGTATTTTGACTCTAAAACTCTGTGCTTTGAATCATTATGGAGAGTGAAAATTTTTGAGATGCAAGGAACTCATCAGTAAGAGTTTAAAACTTCTCATAACTGCTAAAATATTCACGGTCATATTTATTAACAGGAAAGGCATATTTGAAAAGGAATTGACTCTTTGTTGCCTTGGATGATCCGAATGAGGATTGGGGTAAACATGAGAAAATTTTGTAACTTTCACATTTGGTGATTCTGTAGCAATTTGTGGTTACATGTCTACGGTAATATCAGCAGTGACGCGAAGGTCTAAATTTTCAGATGTGTCATCAGGACTGCTTACTGTGATTTAAAATGACTCCATTTTATGAAATAAAATATAGATGCTGTGGTCAGACAAAATTTATTCTATTTTTCTCTGATTTGTGGACTTTTAAAGGAAAAGACTTACTGGGCTATGAAAGTGAAATAAGTCTAGTTAGATAGTTAAGGAAACATTCGTGGATAATAAGCCTCCATAAATCCAGAATGTTCTATAAATTCTCCTATGCGTAAATGCTGGAGTTCTCGGGAAGTTCCACATATTTTGGTGTTATGGTTTGAATAAGTGTCCCCAAAGGGGGACATGTGTTAAAAGGCTTGGTGCTATTGAGAGGTAGAGGCTAGTGGGAGGAGGTCTCTTCATCATGGTGGGTGTGCCCTCCAAGGGAATTCTGGGACCCCCATCTCTTTCTCTTTTTCACTTTGGGATCATTAGGTGAGTGGGCTTTCTCTGCTACACACTGCAACCTGTCCTGTCCTGTCCAAGCCCCAAAGGGATGAAGCCAACCAGTCATGGATTGAACTCTCTTAACACTGTAAGTCAAAACAAAACTGTTCTCTTTATCAGTTGCCTATCTCAGGTGTCTATCACAGTAACAGAAAGCTGACTATCACTTGTAGTAAGCCTTTGCTAGCCTTCCCTAGCTGGAACCACTAGGCTTCACCTCTCTCTAGATCTCATCAAACTGTCTTTTGACCATCTGTCTGCCTCACGGCTCTGTCTTTATCATCAGCCTTGTGATCGAATGGTTTAATTTAGTGATCATGAAATAGCTTTCCACTACACTAATGTTTTTTTATAATTTGTATCCCATACTGCCATCTATTTTAGAAATTTTAATTTGGTAAGCACCTCTGTGATGCAGAGTGTAGGAACAAAGCCATTCAAAAGAAAATTATACAGTATTGATTTCTCTGGATCTAATTGTTCTCTTGGGGCTTGGTAAATTTGACTTTCTCTTGTATACTTGTAAAAATGCATAGAATTGTTGATATTTTATATCCACACAGTACATTTTTTGTTTTGTTTTATCTAACTACAGAATCAGCTTAAAATGTTAATTCTGTTTTATCACCACTATGTGGTAGCTATAACAGGAAAATATTTTTGGTCTGAAAGCAGTTTTTAGCTTCTCAAAGATAGTGGAAGATACAGGTCACATTTATTTTGATTTCTTCATTTTACTTACTTTGATTTTTCTTTTGATTTTAGTTATTCCTCTTAAAGAGCATATTCTATTTTTCTTGCCTAAAAATAACTGGTAAAAGCAGATGATTTATTTTTTTTAAAATGGAGTCTGTCAATATAATTGACTCAGTTAATTTTGAGGAAATTTAATAATCTTCACCCTAGAAAAATTATTTGAAAGAAGTCTACTTTGGGGAATGGGGGGAGTATTGCTGTATATTATTAATGAGAAGAATTTTATTTTACATTTTAAAATTTTGGGCTTTTTTATGGATAATGCTTTGTGTCTTAAAGATAATAATTTTCAAGCTTTCTTTAGGTTATACTAAATCTAATATATCTTTTTCTGTCTCTAACTTTCATATTTTTTGTCTTAATGGTTTTGGTAGTTCACATAAATACCACATGGCTGAGTATGTTTTTGTTTTTCATATGGTCTGAGAATATAAGACTGTAACTCTTACAACTTAGAATTTAGTCCCTTTACTGTTAATATGAGTACTTGCCTACATGGATTTATGTGTACCATTTTATTCTGTGTTTTCTATTTATCCCACTTTTTTTTTCTCTCTTTTTTTTATTGTAAACAAAAGGGATACATGTTGTTTCTCTGTTTGTACATGGAGTAAAGGCATACCATTTGTGTAATCATAAATTTACATAGGGTAATGCTGTTTGATTCATTCTGTTATTTTTTCCCTTCCCCCACCCCTCCCACTCCTCTTTTCCCTCTATACAGTCCTTCCTCCATTCTTTATCCCACTTTTTCTATTCCTCATTTCCAGTCTTTATTCATGCTTTTCTTTTTTAATTTTTAAATTTGTTCTAATTAGTTATACATGACAGTAGAATGCATTTATGTGTTTTGATAAATCATACAAAAATGGAGTATAATTTCTCATTTTTCTGAGTGTAATGTTGTAGGATCACATGGGTCATGCAGTCATATATGTACATGAGTTAATAACATCTGTTTCACTCTACTGTCCTTCCTAGATGGGTAGAAGTGTGTCTTCAGAACAATCTGAATCTTCTTGCCATTCTATTTTCCTTTCCAGTTTTGAAGACTTGTATTGTTTTATCTTTTTATGCTTTCTCTAGCTATTTTAACATGCAGACCTAACAAAGCCTAACCTTATTATCTTTATTTACCTTAGATAAATGACATTTTTTAATTGTCTTTTTTTATTATTGTAAACAAATGGGATACATGTTGTTTCTCTGTTTGTACATGGAGTAATGGCATACCATTTGTGTAATCATGAATTTACATAGGGTAATGTTGTTTGATTCATTCTACTATTTTTCCCTTACACCCCACCCCTCCCACTCCACTTGTCCCTCTATAGAGTCCTTCCTTCCCCCATTCTTGCCCCCTCCCTAACCCTAACCATAACCCTAACCCTAAACCTAACCCTAACACTAACCCCTCCTTACCCCTATTTTGTGTCATCATCCACTTATCAGAGAGATCATTTGACCCTGGGTTTTCTGAGATTGGCTTATCTCACTTAGCATAATATTATCCAATTTCATCCATTTGCCTGCAAATGCCATAATTTTATCATTCTTTGTGGCTGAGTAATATTCCATTGTATATATATACCACAGTTTCTTTATCCATTCATCAGTTGAAGGGCATCTACGTTGGTTCCACAATCTGACTATTGTGAATTGAGCAGCTATGAACATTGATGTGGCTGTATCTCTGTAGTATGCTGATTTTAAGTCCTTCGGGTATAGGCCAAGGAGTGGGATAGCTGGGTCAAATGGTGGTTCCATTTCAAGTTTTCTAAGGAATCTCCACACTAATTTCCAGAGTGGCTGCACTAATTTGCAGCCCCACCAGATATATGAGTGTACCTTTTTCCCCACATCCTCGCCAACACCTGTTGTTGCTTGTATTCTTGATAATCACCATTCTAATTGGGGTGAGATGGAATCTTAGGGTGGTTTTGATTTGCATTTCTCTTATTACTAGAGATGTGGAACATTTTTTCATATGTTTGTTGGTTGCTTGTAGATCTTCTTCTGTGAAGTGTCTGTTCATTTCCTTAGCCCATTTGTTGATTGGATTATTTGTATTCTTGGTGTAGAGTTTTTCGAGTTCTTTATAGATTCTGGAGATTAGTGCTCTATCTGAAGTATGATTGGCAAAGATTTTCTCCCACTCTGTAGGCTCTTTCTTTGCATTGCTGATAGTTTCCTTTGCTGAGAGAAAGCTATTTAGTTTGAATCTATCCCAGTTATTGATTCTTGCTTTTATTTCTTGTGCTATGGGAGTCCTGTTAAGGAAGTCTGGTCCTAAGCCGACATGTTGAAGATCTGGACCTACTTTTTCTTCTATAATCTGCAGGGTCTCTGGTCTGATTCCGAGGCCCTTAATCCATTTTGAGTTTAGTTTCATGCACGGTGAGAGATATGGGTTTACTTTCATTCTGTTGCATATGGATTTCCAATTCTCCCAGCACCATTTGTTGAAGAGGCTATCTTTTCTCCATTGCATATTTTTGGCACCTTTGTCTAGTATGAGAAAATTGTATTTATTTGGGTTTGTGTCTGTGTCCTCTATTCTGTACCATTGATCTAGCTGTCTGGTTTGGTACCAATACCATGCCATTAGATAAGTGACATTTTTATGTTATCACTTTTATCAAATTACTTGCTTTTTTATAACTGTATAGTTTGGTTCTGACTCTCTTTTGTTAATTCTTCAAACAAGACATTGTTATTTTGTTTTGTGTAACTGACTTTTTAAGATTCCCTACTTATTTGCATTTTTAAGAGTGAGTAAAAACATTTTTACTCACTCTTTCTTCTTCTTCTTCTTCTTTTTTTTTTTTGTAGTGCTGTGGATTGAACCTAGGCCCTTGAGCATGCAAGGCAAGCACTCTACCAACTGAGCAATATCCCTAGCCCCTCACTCTTCCTTTTTGAATTACTTTTACTTTGCTTCCACTTAGTTTTCCTCCTATCTGAATCACATCTTTGGCATTTAAAGATGTACTAGTGGTCATAAGTTCTCTCAGTTCTTGTACATTTAAGTGACTAAATTTTGTGCTTCTTCTTGAAAGATCAATTTTCTAAGCATATGCATCTCACTTAGCAGTTATTTTATTTTACGATTTTGAAGTTCTATTTTTTTTTATTGTAGTTGAGAAATCTTACTATTCAATCATCACCCTTTTGTTGTAATCTGTCTTCTGTTTGTGGATGCTTATACAAATTTCTTTCACTGGTGTTCTGAAAGTTGTTTTTTTTTTTAATGTTAACTTAGAAAAAATCTGTGAGAATTGGACTTTCTGGATTTAAAGATTGATGTCTTATTTTTTTTCTTCCTTTATTTCTTTTTTGTTGAATAATTCTGGTTATTATCTTTTTAAACATGAGCTTGTAAATATCTTTTATATTAATTCCTTTGGTAGCTCCAGTTAGACTTTACCACTCAATTCTTTATATATCTCCTTCATGTTCTTCATCTTCTTTTCCCTCTGTTCTATATTATAAAGAGTATATTTTCAATTTCTTTCAGTACACCAATTCTTTCTGTGGCTATGTTTATCCCAGACTTAACATTTACATAATGAGTTTTTAGTAACAAATGAACATATTTCATTTCATGAGACTTTTTATTTCCTTTCACATATGCTTTCTTGATCTATATAGTTTGTTTATTGTTCGTTTTTAAAAGAATCCTTTAACTTTTAAAGATATATCAATTATTTTGTATTCTGTGTCTGGTTATCCTCAACGCCAAAATTTTTACTGGTTTAGTTCTGTGGCTTAATTCTGTTGGGTCTTAATCTTTTCCCTTATTTCTTTGTGTGTTTTGATGATAAGAATGTTTATTTTTCTTGGAATTTTACCTGTGAATATTGTTAGAGGAATAAGTAAAAATCATTACTCAGGAGAAAGTTGTATCTACTTTAGATATATTCCTGAACTCCCTTCTCTTCTCAGACAACTTTAAATTACATTTCCACTACAGATATTTGAATAACAAGTAAAGCATAAATTTGGACAGAAAGACTTTTTGTTTAAAGTTCCCAGGTGGGTTTTTTTTTCCCTCTTCTATCTAGTGCTAGTTTCAAAACAGGCCTTTTCTCATTTGCTTGCCAAATTTGTCACTCATTAACCTTTACATTCAGGGAGTTATCCCCTCTCCCATACAACATTTTTTCTCCAACAGCTTCTAGGTTTATATTCTATTCCCACTCATTTCTATAGTACTCAAAGCAGAAAATCAAAGGCTCTGGATTTTGGCAAAGATGGCAGGTCAAAGATAACTCTGGAGCTCACATGCTTCCTTAGATTCCCACTTTCTTTTTATTACTAGTATCATAGGCTCAGCAATGTGTTTCTGAAGCACATTTGTGTTGTTTTCACTGAGAGAGCATATGATGTATCTCACCTGTCATTCTGCTAGAAATGGACTTTCCTCACTTGTCTTAGTAAAGGGTGTGAGAGAAACATATATGACTTAGTGATAACCACCTGTAGTTTATCCCTTCCCCTAATCTATCATCTCCACATTGCCTGGTCACCTGTGAAGAGAAGCCCAGAATGAGTCTTTTCTGCTGGTAAGTAAAATGTAAAATTTCAGTGGTTACGTTATTGATTAAAATAATACCTTGTTATTACTTTCAGTTTTCATAGACCTTTCTTCTTTTGCTATCTCAAGGCAAAATCCATTTGCCTGACATTTAGTAAGCACTGAATGAATAAATAAATGAAAGAATGACTGATTACCTTTAACATTTTTAAATTTATTTTTAAAATTTATTTATTTTTAATTAACAAATAAAAATTATTTATAGTTATGGATACAGTATGATGTTTTGATTTATGTACGCAATTTAGAATTCATAAACCAAACTAGCATACCCATCATCTCACATATTTATCATCTTTGCATGTGATAAAAAGACATTTAAAACCTATTCTTATGCCAATTTTCAGGTATATAGCCCCTGTGGTCACTATGCTATACCATGGACCTCTAGGACTTATTCCTCCTAACTGAAACTCTAAGTCCTTTGACCAACATTTCACCACCCCCATCCATATCCTAAGCCCTAGTCTCCACCATTCTACCATCAACTTCTATGAGTTCAACTATTTTAGGTTCTGCACATAAGTGAGATCACACACTGTGTCTAAGTCTGTGCCTTGCTGATTTCACTCAACATAAGGTCCTCTAGGTTCATCCTCATTGTTGAAAATGACAAGATTTTCTTCCCTTAAAGATGGAATAACATTTCACTGTGCATGTCTACTACATTTTCTTTGTCTATTCATTCATGAATGGCCACTTAGTTTGATTTTATAGGTTGGCTATTGTAAATAATGCTACAGTGAACATAGGGGTATACGTATCTCTTCATCATAATTAATTAAATTTCCTTTGGATATATAGCCAAGAGTAGAATTGCTGGTAGTTGTATTTTTAATTTTTTGAGAACCTTTTGTGTTGTTTCCTGTTATGACTGTACAGCTTATGAGGATTCCCTTTTCTATCTTCTCCAACACTTGTTATCTTTTTGATAAAAGCCATTCTTATAGTTGTGAGGTGATATTTTATTGTGATCTTAACTTGCATTTCCCTGGTAATTCATGACATTGAGCTTTAATTTTATTTTTTTTAAAATATACCTATTGGATATTGGTATGTTTTCTTTTGAAAAATACCTATTCTTGTTCTTCACCCACTGTTTTCTTTGGTGTTTGGGATGGAACCCAGGGCTCCACATGTGCTAGGCAAGTGCTGAGCACAATCCCTGCCCATTTTTTTTTTCCTCTCCATTTTTGAATTACAGTGTTTTGTTGCTATTTGAGTTCCTTAGGCATTTTGAATATTAACCACTTACCAGAAGTCCTGTTTACAGTATTTTCTCCCATTCCATAGACTGTCTGCACTGATGTTTCCTTTGTTGTGCAGAATGTTTTCAGTTTGGTGCTATCTTATTTGTCTGTTTTTGCTTTGATTTTCTAGTCCTTTTGGGATCATATCCAAAAAATCTTTGCCAAGAAATGTCAGGAAACTTTTCCCTTGTTTTCTTCTAGTATAATTACCTTTTGTAATAGTTGGGGGAGGGCTCGAGTTGTCAGGCAGTATACACTTAACAGGTTTCAGGTGGCAAGGTGAGTGCAGAACACACACTACATACTCACATATAAACATGGACTCACACATGCACATGTCTGTATATATTTTGCTGTGAGGATATGGTTAATTTTTATTCCCATTTTTCTTTCCAAACATATTTTCTCTGGGGAAGACTACCATAGAAGGCTATCAGTATGGTCAGTCTCCCTTTTGGCAATGGACAATATACCCCAAAAGGCTCAGTGCTTTAGTGAAATTCCTCTCACCTTGGGAAAGGCCCTTGCTTTATCTTCCAAGAGCTTCCTGGTATCCTTTTTGACTCTTACTCATCCTTAACTCTTGAACAATCTTGCTCTCTTGACATTATTTTCTTGTGTATCCTGAAGCCTGGTCTTGCCTCTTTGTCTAACTCCTCAGGGTGATGGTTTGTATTATTCCAGTGAATGACTTGCCCTGTCATTCAAAATCCTTGGGTACTGATTTCCTATCCTTCATATTCCTGTTTTGAAAGCCCACCCAGTCCTTCTAGGCTCAACCTTGCTCCCTACCCCATCCAAGCCTAAAATTGAATAAGCCTGCCACCTTCCCCACAGGTTCCAGCTGATTCAGGAAAGGAGAGAGGACAGTTTGGGAGGATGAACATCTTACCTTACCCATCCTCTGTTTCTTATTCTTGGTCCTCCAGCTGGGAGCAGCAACCTCTCTAGTGATGTGGTAAGAGATTACAAAATCTCAAAGCTGAGATCCTTCAATTTCACTCTGCTAATGAAGGTTTTAAGATTCAACTGGAATCTAAATAAGCAGAAGATTATCTTGTCTCATCACCCCCCCCATCCTTTTCTTAAATAGATAAAGTTTTCCTTGACATTTTGTGTTCCTGTCTTAAATTTCTCTATTTTAAGAAGTTGGGATTTTCACTGACCCTTTGGAATAGATAGCAAATAACTTCTTCTCTTCATTAATTCATCCACTCTTTTATTGAATGCATAATATTTTCTTGGCACAAGAACAACGTGAACACAGCAAAGAAAAACAAGCAAATAAACAATATCCCTGCTTCCAGGGAGCTCACATTCTTGTTAGTTAGAAGAAAAACTCAATAACTACACTCATGACAGATAGGTTCTAATTATTGCTCTGAAAAGGGGTGGGCTTTCCTTTACTGCATGCTTTTGTCATAAAGGGGAGTTGGAAAAGTGAGTTGTCTAAAGGTGACATTGGAACAGAAGTATGAGATATATAAAAGACCTGCAGGTGATCAAGGAAAGAGTGACCTTGGAAGAAGGTACATCAAGGGCAACCAAGGGCCAGTGTGGGTGGACCTGGCAAGCAAGCAGGGGAGTAGTAGGAGCTGAGGTGAGAGAGGTAGCAGGGGGCAGGAGGCCCAGGGGGGCAGGAGACCCAGGATACTTGGCATCATTTGTTTCATTAGATCTATGTCACTCTGGCATTTAAATGATAGGAACATTCGTGTATTTCTGGAACATTTGAATCTAATTTTACCCATCAGAATTACCTAGGAAGGTTGGTTCTAAAGCTTAGCTATTGTGAATTGAGCAGCTATAAACATTGGTGTGGTCATGTCATTATAGTGTGCTGATTTTAAGTCTTTTGGGTATATACAGTGGAGTGGGATAACTGGGTCAAATGGTGGTTCTATTCCAAATATTCTGAGGAAACTCCATATAGCTTTCCATAATGGTTGCAGCAATTTGCAGTCCCACCAGCAATGTGTGAGTGTACCTTTCTCCCCACATCCTTGCCAGCATTTACTGTTACTTATGTTCCTGATAATTGCCATTCTGACTGGAATGAGATGAAATCTCAGTGTAGTTTTAATTTGCATTTCTCTCATTGATAGAGATGTTGAACATTTTTTCATATATTTGTTTGAAAATTGCCTTTTGAGGATATCTGGCTTATGTGGAACCACTCACAGGAACACAGACATGAACCCTTTCTGCCCTTTTGGGCTCAATGGGTTCTAAGAGCTTATGATGGGGAGTAGGTTGGAAGTGGAAGAGGTGAGTAGAGCAGAAGGGCACTGGAGAAGGTGTTGTAAAGTGAGGCTTAAAGACTAGACTAAAAATCCTAGCTGTAAACCTTTGAGTGAAGGTTATGGTTCAACAGCTTGTTCCCATAATGCTATAGGCATCATGAGACTGTAAAGTATCACAAATTTCTATGACCATCTCCAACTCATTATTTAGGAACTTCAGGGAACTCAGTCTACAAAGATCTCACCAGCAATAAAATATTATGTTTGCTATTAATGTTTCTCATGCACTGATGGAAGGAGAGCCAAGTGTAAAGTCTCTTAATCAAGATAACTAAATAGAAAAGCTTCATTATATCTTCTGTAGTGGGTTTAATGGCAGTACCTAAAAGCTCTATTTCTGCCCTAAAATATGTGACAATAATCTAATGTGGAAAAAGGGTCCTTGTAGATGTAATTCACTTAAGTGGCTCAGGATGAGACCATCCTAGATTATCTAGGTAGGCCCAAAATCTCATGACAAATGCACTTTAAGATATAGAAGAGGAAATGCAGACAGACTGGGGAAGGCATGTGAAGAGGGAAGAACCATCCATCTGCCTGGAACCAACAGAAGTTGAAAGAGAAGAACAGGATTCTCCCTGAGAGTTCCAGAAGAAGCATGGCCCTGCTGACTCCTTGATTCAAATTTCTGAGCTCCAGAAGGGTAAGAGAAAAAGTTTCTATTGTTTTAAGCCATCAGGTTCTTGGAAATTTGTTATGGAAGTCACAGGAAAAAAATTCATTTTCCTATACCCTCTAGTGGGACTCTCTTGACAATTGTGGTGACTTTACTCCTGGCCCCTATTTCAATTTTTACACAGTTGTGACTGTACTTTTTTCTTCTGTCTTTGAGTGGTAGCTATCTTCAATATGCATTTTGAATTTATAATGTTTTCCTTCTTACAGATAAAAAATTATTTGCTTCTTTCTTAGGATTTTCTTTTTTTACTGCATCTTCTCCAAATCTTATATAGCTTAGTTTTAGAAATATACCTGCTATAATTTGGATGTTGAATGTCTCTCTGAGGCCCACGTATTAAAGGCTTGGTCCCCAAGATGCCCCATTAGGAGGTGATGAAATCTTTAGGAGTTGAGACCTGGTGGGAGGTCTTTAGGTCATTCAAAGTTATGCCCTTTAAGAGCTTTGTGGGAACTTGGCCCCTTCCTCCTCCTTTTTTGCTTCCTGGCCGTGAGGTGAGTGAGCACTTTGCTCTGCCACACACTGCCTGCCATTCTCATGGGGCACCCACACCAGAGGCAAAAAGCAATGGGTCTGCCCGATCATGTATTGGAATCTCTAAAACGAAGAGCCCAAATAAATCTTTTCTTTTTCTAAGTTAATTATTGCAGGTATTTTGTTATAGTGACAGAAAACTGACCAACACAACATCTTTGATCAGTTTTCACAGTGCTTTTACATAGGGGCTAATGTCTCTCACAAAACCCTTAAGAAACCCAGGATGTCTTTTGCTATGGCGGCAGGTGGGGGCGTGCCGTTCTGGAGGACCAGGGACTCTAATAGTTCTGCTAGCCACCTAATTTTTCCTGGAAATATTACTATGTTTTCAATGTTAGAATAGAAATGTCTACGGGAAAAAAACAGATGATTACTGTGTTTGGGCTTAGCTAGCTCAAGCCTCTGTCTTAATTTGTCAGACTGACATTCGATGCTGCCATATCTGGGCTCCAGCCATTCTTCAGAGTTTCCAGACTTCCTTCCTGCAACCCTACTGCATGCCGTGACTCACACTGCTTCTCATAGCTGTACTTCCCCTCCCTCCCCTCCACTTAACCAGAATTCTGCTCATCTTTAAGAGCTTGTCCCAAATCTCACTTTCTCCAGGAAAATTACTAGGACTTTCCCAGGCTTCAATGATCTCTCCCTACTTTGAACTAAAGCAGATGGTACCAACTTGTTTGGCATTGATATGGTCACTTGGGAAACTTTAGAGGGCAGAGGCATGCTCTGTCCTGCGAACTCCCCCACATTGCCCCCTACTTAGTAGGAGCTCCTCCTTTTGGATTGTCAACCCCCACAAGGATTTTTTTTCTCACGTGCTTGGAAAATGACTAACTATAAAGATAGACAGCAATCTCTCTTTCTTGTTGGCTCCCAAACCTTGATGCTGTTCTGGGAATGTCTAACTGTTCTTCATGGATAGTTAAAGCCTGCCTAATTTGTTTTAGCACTAAAAAGCTTCTCTGATTTATAGGATACAAGCAGCTATCAGATGGAGTGGGTAACTGGCAGTCACAGCTCTCTGCCATGTAATCTGGAGTCTTTGCTGCACAGTGCTGGCTGGGGGCTGTGAGTGCACTGGGCGTGGAAGCTAGGTCTTCCTTTCTACCAGGTTGGCTGCTGAAAAAGCCCTCAGGCAGTTAGCATCCCTGCCCTGGAGGATTTGGCTCTGTTGTTGTCAGGCAGAACCTACAGTTTGGGCTGATCTCCCCTGGGATTATCCCCAAGGCAGATCACCTTGGGCAAGAGTGTGGCTGCATCCTGCCAGCTGGGGGAGGGGGTGGGTGCTGGGGGATGGCAGACAGTGAGAGTCTGGATAAAATAATGGCCATGAGCCTGGGAGCTGGAGGATCTGAGATCTGGTCAAGACTCTATTCCTCATGAGCTACCTGACTTCTTTGATTTGAAAGTTCCTCGTCTGCAGAACAGAATAAAACAGCTGCCTCGTGAGGGCTACATAAGATCATTAACTCACACCACTTAAAAGAGACCTGACCCACTGCAAACATTCAATAAATGGCCACCTCAGGCTCTCTGGGTTCTCCATGTGTGGTGTCTCAGGCTGGGTCCTTCCCCACTGCCATCTGCTGGGACTTTTGTACATTTTGTCTTGACTTTCACCTGCACCAGGGCCTGCCTCACTGGATTCTTGACCCTGTCGTCCCTGCTCATGACTGAACACTATTGCCCTACATTCTTGGACTGCCTATTTCCATTGGCATCGTTGTAGTAATCCCTGCTTTTCATTTGTCTAGAACAGCTGTCGTCAAAGGGCAAACGTGATCCTTTCATCCCATTCCTCAAAACAGATGTTTCCATAAATCTGTTCTTATCATGAGTTAAAACTATCATGAGAAAGGTGCACCCACCTTAAAGTGGGGGAGCTTTGGCTTAGTGGGGTTTGGATTCCTTGTCAGTATTCAGTCGCGTCATCTCACAGCACCCTGGGAAAAGTGAACAGTTTTGGTCTGTTCAGCCCTAAAAAATTACAGCTTAATGCAATTTTTAAAATGTGTGTGAGCCAGTGATAAAAGTTTTCTCTACAGAGGATGAGAAGAAGTGTTAATGCAGCTCGGGAAAATACCCACATGTCCTCAATTTTCTGGCTGCTCCTGTCCCTCACCAGTGCAGAGCTTATCTCAGATAGGCAGTGGATGCCAGATGTCACTTTGTAGACCACAAAATGGAATGTATTTTCTTAGTCTGCAGTTTCCTTTTGGTACTTTGGAGAAGGAGTCGAATTCTCAAAGGGAAAAAACTGCATTGATTTGGGTAGCTCCTCCTTCCTTGCCCTTTGCTGCTGACTTTTTTTTTTTACTTTTATAGTTTTACTAGTCATTGGTTTAATAAAGGAACCATAGCAGAAGGTAATTTTGAGAGAGAAAAGGAAAATGCTTGAAAAGATCTTCCTAGAAGAAAGAAAGTCACTATGTGACTGGTGAGCTGGACTCTTCACTGCTCCTTGTGCGTTCTGCCAGGATACTCAGCCTCTGGAATCTCATGTGGGCCCTATTAAGAGTGGGGGCCCAGTCTTACTGATTTGTGTAAACTCTGCACCTTGTCTATATAACTGCAGAGGCTTCTTGAGACAATGAAAAAATGATTGATTTGGAAATAGTCCAAGAACAGCCTTATCTTTAGACCCAATTGCCTTTCCTGTGTCACAAGGTGTGTAGGGATAGATTATTTATTTATTTATTTATGAGACATCCTTTGAACATACATTAGTTGATAAACCAATTTGTCAAGTACAGAGAATGAAAAGGTGGGAAATCTTTTGTAGGAATTGTCCTGCTGTCCTTGAAACTTCTTCAGATTTGTGCTGTTTTCCTTTAAAACATTTTTTTTTAATTTAAAAAGTGAAAACAGAATTCAAAATACTTTAAAAAATTTAGGTACCATGGCAATATTTGATCATTTTTTCCTTAATTTTTTAAAAAGTAAAATGATACATGCAACATGGTACCAATGGTGTGCTCTTTAGTCCAATTATTTTTCCTCCCAGAACAACTACTAAAAGTAATTTGTTGTACAACAAATTACATTCAGCTTATATTTTTGAATGTACATTCAGCTTATATTTTTATGATTGTACTGCTTAGTGAGTATATAATAATTGGGGATAATATTCTTGTAAATATTATGCAATTTGTTTGTTACCCTTTGTCTCTTAAATCAGCTGGGAATAGAATTTAAGGTTGACAGTCATTTCTCCTCTGTACTTTGCTGGGCTTGCAGTGTTCTTTCATGGAATTCATGTCTTTCTTCAATTATGGAAAATTGTTAGCCTATATCTCTTTGAGCATTGCTTCTCACCAGTCCTACTATTCCCTCAATCCGAAACTCATGTCAGGTGTATTTTGGAGATTCTTTTTCTAAGAATGTTTACTAAGTACCCACTCTCTTGACTTTTTAAAAAATATATTTTTAGTTGTCAATGGATTTTTTTTTTTAAATTTATTTATATGTGGTGCTGAGTATCCAACCCAGGGTCTCACACATGCCAGGCAAGTACTTTACCACAGAGCCACAACTCCAGCCCCCACTTGACATTTGTCTGTTTACCTTGGTGTTTGAGGTACTGGGTGGATTCCTAAGTTTTTATCTTTACATTCACTTAATCTATTTTTGACTATATCCAACCTAAACTTTATGCCATTTATTGCATTTCAATTTCAATGGCTTTATTTTTAAGTTTAATAAATTCTTTTTTATATTCTTTTGATTTATATCTGCCTCTCCAAACATACATATTTAAAACTGTTTTGGAATTGCTTTGTTACTTTTAATTAATTGGACACGATTTTATTTTCCAGTTGGTGAGTATTGATTATTTTTCTTAGTGATCTTCATAAAATTTGTAGGCTCATCTCGAATGGGAGATCCTGTTGTTTGCTTATGGCTGTGTGGGGTGTGTCACTGAACCTGAGATCCAGGTCTCAAAATACCCAACCTACCCAAAGTTTACTCAGTACCAACAAATGTCCTCAGCTGATTATCTCTTTATACAGTGTTTCTGTTTGATACGTAACTCACCTTTCCATCAATAATTCCTTTGAATATACTGTACACCAATATCTTTCAAGTATTCTGAGTTAAGCCATCTCCACAAATGGATCTGTAATCAGATAATTCAGAAAATAATCAATAGCTACAAATTAAAAAAAAAATTTGCAAAGCAAAGGTTAACCTACACCACATCTCAAAAGACTTATTGTTTTTGGAAATTAAAATAGGTTGCTGTTGGTGATAATGTTCAAACTAACTCCCAAAACTGGGACGAAGGTAATAGGACCTGGACCAAGACTTGGGAATTTGATTCCTTGATAGAGATTTTCCTGGCCACCTGGCTTTTCCCCATAATTTACTTCAAGTCCAGATCACTCTCTGGTGTTGGTTTGGTCAATTTCTTTTGTCATATTATGTTTTTTTATGTTATTATGCACTATGCTGTATATATTTGTCTTAGTCCATTCCATTTCTATAGCAAAATACCATAAAGTGGATAATTTATAAACAACAGGCATTTATTTTCCAATTCTGGAGGTTGGGAAGTCCAGGATCAAGGTGCCACTTCTGATGTGACTGTTTCCAAGGTCTCTTTTATGACAGACTAACTTCAATCCTGAAGGCTCTCTCCTCATGAGCTAATCACCTTTCAAGTGCCCCATCTTATATTATCACCTTGAATTTTGATTAACACATTTAGACCACAGCAGTATTATTTGCCTAGATTAAAATTCACCTGTTAATTGTACATATGATGGATTTAGAATTGTATACCATTTTGAAACCAAAATTTTTTTTTTACAGAACATAATTAAAACATTAAAATGTACCTCATAAAGACTATTTCTCTCGTGACTAGTGATGTTGAGCTTCTTTTTATGTGCTTATTGGCTCTTCATATTTCTTTTGTATAGTGTCTGTTTAAATCATTTGTAAATTTTAAGAGGTTATTTTTCTTATTAAAGAGTTATAAAATTTTAAAATACATTTTGAATAAAAGTCCTTTCCAATTATGTTTCATAAAAGATGTTTTCCCCAGTCTGTGGATTAGGTTATCTTTTTATCTTCCTAACTATGATTTGAAGAGCAAAAACTTAATTTTGATGAAATCCATTTTATTAATATTGTTTTACAGTTTGCATTTTTCCCTCTCCTGATTAAGAAATATTGCCCAAGTCAATGTCAAAGATTACCTCCACCCCATTTTTTTCTTTAAGTTCACTGGTTTCAACTCCTGAACTCATAGTGTTTAAAGGAAAATTCTACAGTGAGATACCAGTTTGGAACCACAAGGATGGCTATAATTGAAAAACTGCAGTAATTATTGGTGACAAATGAAGAGATTGAAACTTCATATATTGCCAATTGTAAAATAATACAGCTAAAATAGAAGCAGTTTGGTAGTTCCTCTAAAAGTAAAATATGGAATTACCATAAGATTAAAAATTTCACTTCTAGATATATTCCCAGAGAAATCAAGAGCAGGCACACAAACAGATATTTGTACATAAAAGTTTGTTGAAGCATTATTCATAATAGTTCAAAATTAGGAACAAACCAAATGTCAATCAACAGATGAATGGACAAATAAAATGTGGCTTATAATACAATGGAGTAGTATTCAGTCGAAAAAGGGAATGAAGTTCAATGAATGCTTTAACATGAGTGAATCTTGAAAACATATCAAATGAAATAATTCACACATACAAAAGCAATCATTCTGTAATTCCACTTATATGAGACATCTAAAACTAGTCAAATGTATTGAAACAGAAAGCAATCTAGAAGTTACCAAGTACTGGGGAGAGGGAGGTAAATGGGGAGTTATTTTGTTTTGTGGTTACAGAATTTCTCTTGGGAGTGATGAAAAAGTTTTAAAAATATTTGGTTACAAAGGTTATATAACATCATGGATGTGATTAATGCTAGTGAATTGTACACTTGGTTAGAATGTAAAATTGTATGTTATGTATATTTTATGACAATTGAAAGCAATATACCAAATGCCACTGGGTTTTGTAAAATTTGAATGACTACAGTTTTTAAATTTGGTACATTTAAATGAATGCATTGTATATTTGGCAATATCTAAAGGGAGGTTTTTTATAAAAAGACTTAAATGTAAAACAAAAAATTATAAAACTACTAGAAGAAAATACGAGGGAAATGCTATATGACATTTAGGCAACAACTTTTTTGGAAAAGTCATAAAGGCACAGGCAATAAAATAATACATAGACAAATGGATTATATCAAACTGAAAAACTTGTCAAAATAAATTAGTATAGTCACTATAGAAACCAGTGTGGAGGTTTTTCAAAAAAAAAAAAAAATGGAACTACCATGTGATCCAGAAATCTTGATGGTATATATCCAAAGGAAATGAAATCAGTATTTCAAAATGACATTTTCACTTCCATGTTTACTGCAGCACTAGTCACAGTTGCCAACATATGTAATCTATATAAATGTCCATCAACTGATGAATGGATAAAGAAAATGTGGAATACTATTCAGTCTTAAAAAAAGAAAGACATTATGTCATTTGTGACAACATGAATGGAACTGAAGACATTAGGAGCAATGTGCTCTGGTGTTTTGTTCCATGGAGTGTGATTATAGTTGACAATATTGTGTCACATATTCCAAACAAGTTAGAAATAAGGATTTTGAATATTTTACCACAAGGAAAAGATACACGTCCAAGATGATGTATAATCAATGTGTCTTGAGTTGAAAAATGCACAACGGATAAATGTACCAAAATATCACTCTGTACCCCATAAAAATGTCCAACTGTTATCCATCCACAAAATGTAGTAAAATGCCTCCTCTTTCATGCAAGTAATTGACATGAAGGTTTTGACAGAATATAACATGCTAAAGGTGAAAGTAACCTGAGATGACTGCATGGTAAGAGAAAGATTAGGGTACACAGGAACTTTGCTTTAAATGTTGTTTGTCATAGGAAAGAGAATTTAGAAATTTTTGCACATTTTAAAGAGAATTTAGAAAATTTACCCCAAAGAGAGAACCAGGACCCATGTGTGGAATTGCAGTAAAGTAGATTTCAAAGGAATAACAATCAAAACACCCTTGAGAGGTGGAGGGAGGGACCAACCCTGCTGAACAACGGGACATTCATCACCTATAGCTGAGCATGATTCTAGTTAGATCCATGTAGAAAGAAGGGTGTGGTCTGGTCCTTTCACGCATTTGTTGAAGTCTCAGGCTGGCAATGAGAGCCCCTATCAAACTTGGACAGGGATGTGGCCAAGGAGGGAAATGAAGGCAGAGTTCTTGTTGTCCTGGGAACCAGCAGTGGGGTTTAGAGGAGGGAAATACCTGCCTGCAGTGTGCACTGGCTCCAGGGGGGGCTTGGCTTTTGCCATAAGATACTCCAACCTCACAGCCTACCTCTTATGGGCTCAAAAAGACAGGAGAGGGCTGACCAGAGTCTCATACCATCCATTCAACCTAATTTCCTTTCCTTTCCCAGGAATTCTTAAAGGATAACTTCTTGGCCTCTAATTATGGTTTCAGGCCAATTATTTTCCTTTTCTGAGCCTTACTTCCCTTTTTCATAAATTTGGGCTAATATTTCTCATCACTGTTGCTTCATGCCTGATATTCAAGACTTTCTGCACATGTCCTTGTCCTGGACAGGGGGAGGAACAAGACCTTCAAGGTCACCTGTTCCCACCCATCCCATGCCTTCCATTTCACTTACCATGAGACATTCAGACAGGTTATCTTCAGTTTAAACACTTTCAGTGAAAGGAGGCCCAGCCCTCTTGAGACATAGATAGTTCTTTGCTAGGAAATTATTCTCTATATTCAGCTAAAGGATTTCCTCAAAGCCAGAAGACTTTAATTTGATTCCTAACACTGGATCCCCCAGTGAGTTTACAAAAAATTGATATGTTATCTAGCATGATGGATCCCATGACCTGGGCTGGGCAGTGGGACAGAAAGGGATCCAGGTTACAGATGAGGAAGTTCACATGACTTCTAGACAAGGGTCTTGGAAATCTCACAACAGAGATTTCAGCCTATATATATATTTTTATTCAAAGGCCACCACTCTGTGACACTCTTCAATAAAGTATAAATAGCAACCTTTCCCATATGTCTCAAAATTTAAAATGTCTACATCTTTCATTTACAGAGGCAGGCAGGGCAAATGCATATTACATATCACCCATCTAAAAACTGTTGGGTGAAAATACCCATTATTTCCCAGCACATGTTCATTTTCTCTAGAAGAACTTAAATGGACACCTCAAGTGGCAAGTGCACTAGTAGTAAGATAAACATTTCATTAGTCATGCTAAACTGAGTATTTTGATAGCAAAAGGAGGCACTTTTAATAATGGCACTAAACAACAGCTGTAAACTAGGCCTCACTGTTCTAGGAAAGATGGGTTGTACAGTCATTTTTAGCCTCAGTAAAAGAAAGGAGAGGAGAAGGGAAGAAAATGAACATAGTTACAACTCAGTGTTAGATGTTGTGCTGAGTATTGCACAGATGATGAACTTATGAGATAGTTACAGATTTAGAGAAATAAATTAATTTTTCACCTACAGTGTAGGTTAATGATTAAGTGCACTGTCAAGCTGGGTACAGTAATCCTGTCATCCCAGCTACTCAGTAAACTGAAGCAGGAAGGTTGAAAGTTCAAGGCCATCCTCAGCAACTTTAGGGAAACTCTATCTCAAAATCAAAATATGAGAACTGGGAGTGATAGCACATGCCTTTAATCCCAGCCACCTAGGAAGTTGAGGCAGGAGAATGGTAAGTTCGAGGTCAGCCTCAGCTACTTGCCAAGTCCCTAAGCAACTTAGTGAGACCTCGCCTCCACATAAAAAATAGACCTGGGGTTGTGGCTCAGTGATTAAGTGCTGGGGGTTCCATGTCCAATACTAATAAATAAATAAATAAATAAATAAATAAATAAAATTAGAAGAACTGGAATGTCATTCAGTGCTAGAGTGGTCCCTCATTCAATCCTCAGTCTGGCAAACATAACAAAATAAATACCCACAGTCAGAAGGAGAATTTTCAGTCCATTCATTCAACCATTAAATATTTATTGAGCACATATATTCCATTTACAGGTCTAGCTCCTGGAGACAGAGCAGTGACAGCAAGGAGCACCTGTGTTAGGAGGAAGATAAGAAACAACAAACACATGAGCATAATCATCTCTCTGTCCATCAGGGTACACGTACAATTCCCTAACCAGTGGAGATGAAAAGCAAACAGCCAGGTAATGGGACAGAGGGTGTTGGGTGTCCTATTTTAAGACCATCAGGAAAGACCCTTGAACAAGTCTCTTGAGCAGAGAACTTCAGGTCAAAAGGGCCTGGCCATGTGGGCAGTTGGGGGAAGAGTGACTGGCAGAAGGAGAAGCACATGCGATGGCCCTGAGCCTGCAGCTTCTTGGCCTGCCATGAGGGAAGCCAGGAGGCCACTGCTGGAATGAAGGGACAGAGAGAGGTCAAGGGTGGTGAGATTTGAGAGTAACAAGGAGACAGATCACAGGACAGACTCTAGATTGTACCCTGAGTCAGGAAGCCACTGGGGTGATTTGAGCAGAGGAGTAACATGATCTAACATGCATTATTCAAGGGTACCTTTGGTGGCCGTGTGGAGTTTTGGATCAGGGTGGCCAAGGTCGGGGTGGTGAGCAGTGGATAGATTTTGGATATAGTTTGATGTTAGAACCAATATGTTTGCTGATGGATTGAGTGCTAGATATGAGAGAAAGACAAAAATCGAAAATTTTAACCTAAGCAACTGGAGGTTTGGAATTGCTATTTCCTAAGGTGGAGAAGACTCTAGAAAGAGCTGAACTGGGGGCCAAAATCAGGAGTTCTGCTTTGAGCATGACAGGATGGGATGCTAATTAGACTTCCAGTCTTATCAAATGCACTTTTCTTCACAGATAATAGAGCTCAAAAAAAAAAAAAAAAAAAAAAACCAACACACAAACCATAAGGGCAAGGGGAGCAGAACTGGAGATGACTACAGGCAACATCTTTTCAAGAGTTTTGCTATGAGGTGGGGCAGAAAAATGGGTGGTTAATTGGAAGAGCTTATGTGTGTTGAAGGAGACTTTAAATTTTCATCTGCTTTGCTTTATTAGATGGGAACTGTGTTTGTGTAGAATATATGAAGGGGCTGGGGATATAGCTCCGTGGTATGTATGTATGATCATCCACTTATCAGGGAAAACATTCAGCCCTTGGTTTTGGGGCTTGACTTATTTCACTTAGCATGATATTCTCCAATTCCATCCATTTATCTGCAAATGTCATATTATTCTTCTTTATGGCTGAATAATATTCCATTGTGTATATATACCAGTTTCTTTATCCAACTAGATTCTAGGTTCATTCCACAACCTAGCTATTATGAATTGATAAACATTGATGTGACTGTGCTACCGTAGTATGCTAATTTTAAGTCCTTTGGATATAAACCAAGAAGTGGGATAATTGCGTCAAAAGGTGGGTCCATTCCAAATTTTCTGAGAAATCTCCATACTGCTTTCCAGAGTGTCTGCACCAATTTGCAACCCCACCAGCATTGTACAAGTGTGCCTTTTTTCCCAAATCCACACCAACATCTATTATTGCTTGTGTTCTTGATAATAGTCATTCCAAATGAAATCTTAGAGTTGTTTTAATTTGCATTTCTCTAATTACTAGAGATGTTGAACACTTTTTCATATATTTATTAATTGCCTGTATATATTCTTTTGAAACGTGTCTGTCCAGTTCCTTGGCCTATATATTGATTGGGTTCTTTGTATTTTTGGTGTAAAGTTTTGTAAGTTCTTTATAAATTTTGCAGATTAGTGCTGTATCTGAACTGTGTGTCGAAAAGACTTTCTCCCACTCCGTAGGCTCTCTTTTCACATTATTGATTGTATCCTTTGCTGAGAAAAAGCTCTTTAGTTTGAATCTGTCCCATTTATTTATTCTTGCTTTGATTTCTTGTGCTTTGGGGGTTACAGTTTCTTTTTGGTTATGTATTTGACCAATTCATCTCGAGTTTCCCTCAGAATCTCTTCCCTTTCCCTAGAGCTCTTGTGGTGATTAAGTCTCTGGATCTGGAAATGGAAGATCCAGGATCAGTTAAATCTTAGCTATATGACCTCAAGTCAGTTTCAGATTTTTTTTTTTCTTTTTAAATCTGGGATTATGCATCTAGAACATTTAAACTATGTAATAGCATTTTATAGGTAAATGTAACAAAAGGCTTACTTGTCTGTTTTAGTCAGCTGTTTTGCTGCTGTGACCAAAAGACTTGAATAGAACAATTGTAGAGGAGAAAAAGTTTATTTGGGGGTTCTTGGTTTCAGATGTCTCAGTCCATAGATGACCTGTTCCATTCCTCAGGGCCCAAGGCAGAAGGATATGGCACCTAAAAGTAGCTCAGGACATTGTACCAGGAAGCAGAGAGAGAAAGCTCTACTCTCCAGGGACAAAATATATACCACAGAGACATGGCCCCAGTGATCCACCTCCTCTAGCCACACCCTACCAACCTACAATTACCACCCAGTTAATCCCTACCAGGGGATTAATGCACTGGTTAGGTTTATGTTATCATAACCTAATCATTTCACTTCTAAACTTTCTTGCATTTTCTCACACATAAGCTTTTGGGAGACACCTCACATATAAATGATAACAGTTGTCTAACATAAGGAGGTGCCTCATATATAAATGATAACACTTGTTTGAGAATGTTTGGTAGTGTAGGCTTCCTATTTGTAAATTCTTTTAACTTTTCTGTATTGTAGACAGATTTTATTTCATCATTAAATCTGAAGGTTAGTTTTGCTGGGTATAAGATTCTTGATTGGCATCCATGTTCTTTCAGAGTTTGAAATATATTGTTCCAGACCTTTATAGCTTTTAGAGTCTGAACTGAGAAATCTGCTGATATCCATATTGGTTTCCCCTTACATGTAATCTGATGCTTTTCTCTCACAGTCTTTAAAATCCTATCTTTATTTTGCATGTGATATGTTTTCATTGAAATGTGCCTTGTTTTGAATCTGATAACACTTGTCTAACAAGCCTTCTTCACTGTGGTATATATTACTAATGCTCATCAGTACATCAATATTTCTGGTTTTCCTCCTCTTCTTGGACACATGGAAACCTACAGTTCCCAGCTTCTCTGCCTGAGCTGAAATGGGAAAGGACATGTGTCATTTCTGAGTTGAAACACTTAAGAACAGGAAAATGAGTCTCCTGGGGTGGCCATGTTGGGGTGGAGGTGCCAAAAGAACATCTGAAAAACTGCCCTGAAGGACTACCTAGACCTTTCACAGACTTTATATGGATGAGATAAGAACTTGTGGCTAAATTTTTGGTGGTGTTTGTTACCATAGCATACCCTATCTTATCCTAATTCACTCATTTCTTGCTCTACTGTGCAGGGGTTTTAGTGAAGTCCAGAGACTTATGGGTCCTCAGAAATACAACAGGGATGTCATGAGGAAAGAATGGAAAGAGACAAGGGAAAATGAGTGGGCAGGATCTTCAACCAGATCTCTACTTTTATCTCTTTTGTACATTGGGGTCCCCAGGAAGATTACATATGAAATAAAACTTCAATTCCTTGCAATGATTCCCTCAAAATTCTACCTTCCAGAAGTCATTAAAATTATCTTTTCTTTCCTTGATTTTTTTGGTCTGTGTTTCATTCAGGTTCTTGGTCCTTTATTTTGGTGCCACACTGACTGCTCTTACCTCATCTGTCACTCGTTGCCTGGCTCCTTGGTCCAATGCCTTCTCTATAATTGCAGGGGTATAGAATATTGGGGCTGGAATCAGCAGTGGAGGTTAGGGAGAGTCAGAATCGAGACTTGGATTTTAGGCAGGAGATCAGTGAGGATGATGTCCTTATAGATGAAGTCATGGAATTTGGGAGTATCTTGTATATCAGAAGCAGCACATTGAACACAGGGCACCTGGGTCCACTCCCTTTCTTGCTAATGACCAGCAAGGCCCTTGAATAAGATTTATAATATCTCTAGGTCCAGTTTATTTGTCAACAAATGAAAGATCAAATCAGATAGGTGCTTTTCAAACTGTACAGCTCATGGAACCCTGAGCATCAGGACTTGCCTGGGAGATGGAAGTGGGTGTCCCATAGGCAGGATGCAGAACCCCCTCATCCCAATATAATCACCTTTATTGTGTTAGTTATCAGACTTTTAGGTAACATTTCATTGGGAAAAAAAGGATTGCATTTATATCAGATTTGAGAATTAATATGATTAAATAATTTCCACAGATTATGTTTTTAAGCTTGAATACTGTTTACTTTCTCCTTCATACATCTGTGAAAGGACCCACAGTCCTTTAGCAAGTTAGTTAATTGTTCTGAGCCTCACTTTCTGTCTTTATAAAGTGATACCTGCCTCACAGGACTAATTTAATATGTAAATTAAGTCAAGCACAAAACAGCTCATTAATAAATACAGTACTATTTTAAGAGACATGAGAGCAGACTGAAGTCCTTGAAAACTACGCCTTACCTGAAGTGACACTGTGGAGGTGGCTGAGCCTGGGCAGAAGGCAGGCAGTCCTCCCTGTGTCCCAGTCTCTTCACACCAGCTACACTGTCTCTGCAGGATAATCTTTAAAGCAAAAAAATCATTCTTTTTAGTTATACATAACAGTAGAATCCATTCTGATGTAATTACACAAGCATGGAATATATCTTCTTCTAGTTAAAAACCCAGTATTGTAGATGTACCTGATGGTGGATTCACTGTGATGTTTCCATATATGTACATAGGAAAATTATGTCAAATTCATTCCACTGTCTTTCCTTTTCCTGTCTCCCTCCCTTCCCCCCATTCCCCTCTGTGTGCAGAATATTCTTAAAGCCAGAGGCTGTGTTCCTTGACCCACTTCTTCTGCTTTGTGGTGTCTTCTCAGTCTCATAACAGTTAACTCATGGGTATCCTCATATGGAGCAAGGAGCTAGTAACCTTTTAACCTCTACAGCAGTCCAGTGAAGAAGATATTACATTTCAGGCTGTTCTTCAGACCAGTTGACCTCCTTTCTGCCTTCAGGTCCTTAACTTGGCTCTTCCTTCTACTCAAATTGCTTAGCCCCTGCATATCCATGCAGTATTCTCAGAGAGGTTCTCTAGGGATGCTGTGTACAAAATCACTTGTTCTTCCTGTACTTTGCTTTATTGTTCTCCATAGAATTTACCACTACCTGACAGGTATCTATTTATCTTTGCTTATCTGATTCCCCAGTGGACTGTAGCCTACCTGAAGACCAGACTTTGTCTGGATCATCAGTGCCTGGCCCCCAGGAAGAAGTCATTAAGCACTCAGTAAATAATTGAATTAGTGACCCCATTTTATAGTTGAGGAGAACAAGGCTGAGAGTCTGTAGAACTTGCCCCTGTCACTGAGGGGTGAGAAGCACCCCTCCACCAGGACTCCACCATGGCTCTATCAGGATCCTATCTGATCCTCTAGATTACCTGCTTCAGATGATTTCCTGGAGCACATCTATGATCTTTCCATGCTTAACAGCCTGTCTGAGAAGGTTCTGACTGGTAAGTCTAGGCTCCTGATCCAGTCCCTTTCCAGGTCTACTGTTCTATCTCATGCTGTCATACTTCACACAAATCAAGTGTGACTCCATAGGGAAGCTCATGTGCCAGCAGCTCTCTGGACTTCACACCTTCGCTTGAAGGTGCAGGATTGGGAGAGTATAAGAGAAGTAGGAGGGGGCTCCATCCCTCTCATCAGCCCTGGGTCAGGGCACACCACAGTCTTGCCTTTTTACAAGGGGATAATAACCAGAACCAAAGGACTATGGGATCTGGGGCATGTGTGTGGCTATAAGTCCCATAGTGGGGGAGAAAGTTGTACTTTTCTTTGCTCATCAATAGACTCTGAGCCAAACTGTCACTGTGGATACCTGTCATTACAGCAGAATCAGCTCCCTCTTCCTAGTGTGCTGCTTATAACTTACTGGGTATCTTTAATTCTTTCAAAGGAACAAAGCAGTCAGATGGGAGGGGGCAATAAAAAGGATTGAGATTTGGTTTCTGCATGAGTCCCAGTACATCATCTTCATACAGGCTGAGAATAACACAGCAATGAGGGATTTATGAAAGAGAACCTGCATCCTACACAGCTCACCACAGCCTACCTCCTGATCTGGCTTGGTAGCCAGTTCATCATGTACATCTGAGAACAATCTCCCATGCTAAGCAAAAAGTCCAGCAGCAGAAAGAATCTACAATGAACATTTATGTGGAGAATTGAACAAATGGCTAGTACTGGACTATTTTAAATTGTTTTTATTTTTTTCTGCTTACAGCTTGGCTGTTGGGTTCTGTCTTGCACACAGATGCAGACCACCAAGACTATACTAGCTGTGACTGGGCAATGTCACTGGTTGTTTTAATAACTGCTTTAAGTTATTAAGATGCCTGAATTGGATTTATCACCAACAATCAGATCAATTACTTGGTGCTCAACTGCAATCTAAGTCTTTCTGTACCTCCACTTCAGTTATTTCATTAAGATGGATGGGCTGGTAAAGTCACCCCTTTGGGAGGTTGGACTAGAGAGTTGTGCCTGAATGGAGTCTTAGAGATAAAAATAAACTGGGCATTTAAGTGGTGAGGGAGCAGAGAAACAGCATTCTTTGTTCACATCTCCTTGTGCCTAGTGAGCTACTCAGCCTACAGCTGGTGGTGACAACTCACTCAGAGGGGCTAAGGGCTCTCCAGCAGGACTCCCCACATTTGCTGAGTGTAAATATGATTTCATTAAAGTTTTGGAGATTTCTACAGCTCTTTGTTCCAGGCCTGGTCTGTCTTCCTGCATGAAATGTGTCTTTTTTATGGAATAGGACTCTATCAACCCCAGCAGGTCCATTGTGCCATGATTAGGACAGACTTTACTGGAGAAACTAAAATGTCCTTCAGGTCAAGTGGCTTCTGTCTCCTGGAGTGGTTTGTGTCTCCTGGAGTGGTGTCACAAAAACAGTGCAGGGAATGACCAGTTCTGGCTCTTCTTTTTAATGATCAGTGTCCACAGTATGGGGTTCTAGTGAGCTCTTTGTCCATTGATTCCTCATCCCTTGTCAACCAACCTGTCTCCAGTGGGACATCTTAGGGACCTTTGCTGCATAGTTACTTTATGTTATTGCTGCCATCACCCTGCAGGACTTTAGGACCCCAAGAGGCTTCATGTTCCCAAATCAAACAATGTCCCAATCTTGTGTGCATTTGAGTAGCACAGAGCATCCCCTCACTATAACTTACTTCATGATTCCTAGCTACCCTTTGTCAGTTTGGGTGAATAGCACTGGAATCTTTTGCCACTATAAGAAGAAACTATATTTATAAAAATTTGAGTAGAGCTTGAAGCTACTACAAACATTCCATTTTCTTTACTGACCTTCTTCACTCAAGATTAGACTTCTGTTTAGGGACCATATCCCCTGATAGCTTGCCTTACCTGTGTGGAGTCCTACATTATAACTTGATCCTGGTTACCTAGATTTTTGACTTATGAAGCATAGTTTTATTCAAAAGTTTCTTTGGATTTTATACTTCTCTTTCTTCCTTTACTGTGATTCATAATTCAGAAACTCTGGGCAGATAACTTGATTGGAACTGTCTGGCCTCCTGGTCCCCTCCCCTCTGCACAGAGCTATGAATGGTGAACTGATCAGCCTGACCTTCATTAGAAGGAGAGCCTGGTCCCTCCCATGCATATTCCTTGACTTCTCAGTCACAGACAAATCAATCTCTCTCTCTCTCTCTCTCTCTCTCTCTCTCTCTCTCTCTCTCTCTCTTTTTCAGTACTGGAGATTGAACACAGGGCCTCATAGGCAAGTGCTCTACCATGAGCTACATCTGCAGCTCTCCTTTGTCTTTTCTTTTTTTTTAAAAAGAGTAGTTTTCTTGATTTTAATTCTTTCACTCCAGAGCATGAAAATATTGATTGAAAACATCCATGTGATGTTCACAAAGCCATTGAAACATTTTAATGAACTTCTAAAAGTATTTTGGATCACAAAGATTGTGTTTTATTGAATTTGAACAGCTTCAATTGAAAGGGATTAGAAGGTTGTTTGGACTAAAGTTTTCTTCAGATCACATAGAGAGGCAATTGCTTTCCTTGGAAGAAGCAGACAGATTCCTCTGTGTCTGGGAGCCATGGAGGTGGTGATAATTAAATTGAATCATGTACTTGCCATGTGCTGGCACTGGTCTAAGCTTTTTTGGGTGCATCATCTCATAGGACCTTTGTTCACAGGATGGAGATAAGGCACACTGTTATGATTTAGACATTGGATGTCCCCCAAAAGCTCATGTGTGAGATAATGCAAGAAGGTTTAGAGGGAAATGATTGGGTTATGAGAGCCTTAACCTAATCACTGCATTAATCCCTTGATGGGGATTGACTTTGTGGTAACCGTAGGCAGGTAGAGTGTGGCTGGAGGAAGTGGGTCACTGGGCATGTGCACATGCACCTTTAGGGTTTATATTTTGTCTGTGGAGAGGGAAAATCTCTCTCGGCTTCCTGTTGCCATGTTCTGATCTTTATTCCTCAGTCATAACCTTCTGCCATGATGTCCTGTCTCAACTTAGGCCCGGATCAATGGAGTCAGCCATCTTTGGACTAAGACCTCTGAAACCATGAGCACATAAATAAACTCTTCTTCCTCTAAAATTGTTCTTGTCAGGTCTTTTGGTTGTGACAGTGAAAAATCTGACAAAAACACACACACCCTTACCATACATATGATATCTAGTTCTCTAATTGAAGTGATATAGAAATTCACTCAGTTCCTCTTGTCCCATTGTTCAAATCTTATAGATAGCCATTTTCCCCAAAACAAGACCCAGTAAGTATGATTTTAGAGGAGAAAAGTCACAAAGAAAGTTTAGGTTCAAGTAACTAGCCTGGATACTACCAGACAGGTGACCATGGACAAGGTGGTTGGCATTTCTGAAAGTGCCCAATTCCAATTCTTAACTGTGCCATGTTCTGTGTCCCTGCTTGGTAATCATGACAGTGATGAGTTATCATGGTGTCTACAGTTACTGAGCTTGAATTAAGTGTTCATAACTTTTCATTTAATTATTTAATAAACCTTGATGATAGGCAGTATCTACACAGGGAAACTAAGGCTAAGAGAATTTAATAATCTTGCCTAAAAGTCACACAAATTATAAATGACACAACAGAGATTGGATCTCAGTTCTTTTGGACTTGAAAGCCCTTGTTTGTAATCACAGGTCACCAGAATGATTCACATGATAATCCTTTGTTCAAGGGTTAAAAGCCTACAGGAGAGATTAAACCTGTGAGCAACTAAGATTAGTGTCCTTAGAAAGATACTAAGCTATCAGACAACAGACACTAAGATACTAAAAATTCAGAGAGCAAAGAGATTTTTCCAGTTGTGGGGACCAAGAAAATCTTGGTAGAAAAATTGCCATATTTGGTTATGACTTGAGAATAAGATACTTGTGAATCTGTGGTTAGGAAAAGAGCCCCTTCCATTCTGGATCTCTAGTTAGTTCAATGCTAGAAATCTGCAGGGTAGAATAGAGGTGTAGAGGAAGAAGGGGTTGGTTCCGTCTGGCACAACACCTTCTTAGTCAATATGAGTATATGAATTCGGTGTGTCTGTATTTATCTTTGCCATCTGTACCTATCTATACCCATATCTCTAAACCTCTACCTGTACCTCCACCTGCATCTCTACCCCCACTTCCACTTCCATATCCAACTACACTTCTATCTCCACCTCTATATCCATCATCACTCCCATCTCCACCTCTCCCTGCATGCCCACCTCCACCTCCTCCTCACCTCTACAATCACCTTCATCTCCACCTCTACCTAACCTCCACTTCCATCTTCATTTTCACTTCCACCTCCACTTCCATCTCCATTGCCACTTACATTTTCATCTTCATATCCATTTCCACCTTCATTTCCATCTTCATCTCTATCTCTATCACCTATCTCACAGGGCCTAATCTCACTCCCAGGGGTATGTCCCAAAACAAGCTCACAAGGATGTATAAATCTGTATGATGATGTTTTCCACAGCATTGTTTGTATGTGTGGTTATAAGGGGTGGGAGAGCAGAAGAACATGATGCCCTGGATGCACCCTGCAGCCTACTGCACTGCAATTAGAGGCACATATAGCAAGATATGAGCATCTTAAGAGCATAGTGCTGAGCTGAAAAGAAAACAATGATATATGATACAATATTATTTATATTAGTTAAAATGTGTACTCAGATAACAATACATATTTTCAAAGACACTTATAAATAAGAAGGTAAATATTAAACTCAAATACATGATTGCTTATGGTGTAGAGAATGGGAATGGGTAATAGAAATAAAAAGGAATAGTTAAAACAATCAAGGATTTGCCCAAATCAAAAATGAAAATGTGTCATCAACTAAGAGACATAATTTGTTCCACCCTCTGAATTGAGATGGGTATCAAGAAAGATTGTACCCTAATGGTGGACTAGAAACAAACTAGTTATGCAAGTGATTACATGATCCTTAAACATGAGTCTGTTACCAAGATCTAAACAGTTTGAGTAACAAATAAGCCCAAAATTCAGGAACTGAATAAAGCATATAAGGGTTTGACCAGCAGGTTATCTGCATATGTATTGAATCAGATAGAAGAGAAAACAAAGGCCCCGCTTGAAGGAGAGGGGGCTGAAGTGGACATTTCCAGAGAAAAAAAGGTAGAAGAGGGGTAGAGTTGTGAAACCCTGACCCCATTCATGAGCTTAGTACTGGATCAGTTGCTAACAATGCATGATAATTCAACCATTGTAAACAACTCTATGAGATGGATACTTTTCTCTATTACAGGAAAAGAAACAGAAGCTCAGAGAGATTCAGAGGATCTATTTGGTGGAATACGTATCCTGGGGAGAGGAACTGGGTAATAAGTTAACAATGGTATGGCTTTGAAAATTTTGGTGTGTTGCTTAGGAAGGCCCCTGGAAGAGGTTGCTCCAGCACAAACACCTTATTTCCCCAATGCACCCTTACCCTTTGTTCCACTAACTTCTTTCCACAGTACACTGTGATTTTCCCATGTTTGCTGAGGAACATGGTAGAACCCTTTGAAGACTGAGGTCATGCTAACTCCCAGGTCTTGGGTTACAGTGCTTCTGCTGCCAAATGAGGCTATTTTCCTTTGCTGAGAGATAAGATTTGTTTATCCAGAGGCCTAGAGCTCCTCTTTCTTATTTTCATGGCAAGGAATAACCAAAATGAATAACTGACTCAGTAGAATGTGGGATAAATGCTGGACAAGTCTCCAGGCATGCACTGACCTAGAATATGGATAATGAAATTACCTAGTGATCTTGCAAGTGTCACAGTTTGACCTTGTTAGTTTCTATGCTTTGTTGAACTAAGGGAAGTCACAATAGTCCTGAAATTAGTGTCATTTGTAAGTATAATGGAGTAATTGACCTCAGTTATAAGGATTCCAGGTTTTTGAAAAGGCAGTGTTACCTCACGGTGGGGTTGGGTCCTCTTATACAATGAACCAGCTTCTTCTGCACCTTGCTGATAGGCTGAGACTTGTAGGTTTCACATGGGAAGAAAGTGGATAGTGTTGTAGACACCCTTCAGTGTGGCATCTTTCTTTGCCATGGTCATGGTCACATTGTCCCTTTAGGGAAGAGAACCCCTTGGCTAACTTGTGGTTCACCTTGGATAGTAAAGTCGGCTTATCAGACAGCATCAACTCATCGTTCACCTCATGAGCACTCAGAATATAGCTTTTGATTGACAGGTTGTTAGGTCAACTTCTGAGTTTTCTTTTGAAATCACAATGTTTTCTCACATTTTCTTATAGATCCCATCTCTATTCCTTAAAGGAAAATGTGCTCATTAACAGAGGTGAGAGGATGGCCTGGTATATTCAGTGTTATCAAAGAGACTGCTGTGCTCAAATGACATGAGCAAGAGAGAGCAGTAGGTGATGAGGTCAATGAAAAAGAACAGAGGTTAATCAGGTAATGAACTGTCACTCAGGAGACTGTTCTTCCCTGGAAGAATTTGTTACCTGAGATGTGAAGGTCTATGTTTAGGAACTCAAGAGATGAAGCCAGTTCTGAAGATGAGGAGATCGTACTGAGAAGCACTCCACAATGCCAGACTCACCCGTGGATGTGAAGACATTGCCAGACTCACCTGTGGATGTGAAGACTTAATCTAGGCTGACTCCTCCAATCATGCCACCGCCCCCAACCACTCAAGGAGCTCCAAGAACCAGCTCATTTACACCAACAACATTAACTAATGGCACAAGCCATTCGCCTACCGCCTTGAATGGCGCCCCCTCACAGCCCAGTGGCTTTAGCAACGGGCCTTCCTCTTCTTCCTCTTCTTCTCTGGCTAATCAACAACTGCCCCCAGCCTGTGGTGCCAGGCAACTCAGCAAGCTGAAACAGTTTCTCACTACCCTGCAGCAGTTTGGCAATGACATCTCGCCAGAGATTGGAGAAAGAGTCCACACCCTTGTGCTAGGACTGGTGAACTCTACTTTGACAATTGAAGAATTTCATTCCAAACTGCAAGAAGCTACTAACTTCCCACTTCGACCTTTTGTTATCCCATTTTTGAAGGCCAACCTGCCCCTGCTGCAGCGCGAGCTCCTCCACTGTGCAAGGCTGGCCAAACAGAACCCTGCCCAGTACCTCGCCCAGCACGAACAGCTGCTTCTGGATGCCAGCACCACCTCCCCTGTTGACTCCTCAGAGCTGCTTCTTGATGTGAACGAAAACGGGAAGAGGCGAACTCCAGACAGAACCAAAGAAAATGGCTTTGACAGAGAGCCTTTGCACTCAGAACATCCAAGCAAGTGACCATGCACTATTAGCCCAGGCCAGCGGTACAGTCCAAATAATGGCTTATCCTACCAGCCAAATGGCCTGCCTCACCCCACTCCACCTCCACCTCAGCATTACCGTTTGGATGATATGGCCATTGCCCACCACTACAGGGACTCCTATCAACACCCCAGCCACAGGGACCTCAGGGACAGAAACAGACCTATGGGGTTGCATGGCACACGTCAAGAAGAAATGATTGATCACAGACTAACAGAGAGAGAATGGGCAGAAGAATGGAAACATCTTGACCATCTGTTAAACTGCATAATGGACACGGTAGAAAAAACAAGGTGATCACTCACTGTACTAAGGCGATGTCAGGAAGCGGACCGGGAAGAACTGAAATACTGGATCCGGTGGTACAGTGATGCCGAGGACTTGAAAAAAGGTGGCAGCAGTAGCAGCAGTCACTCCAGGCAGCAGAGTCCCGTCAACCCTGACCCAGTGGCATTAGATGCACATTGGGAATTCCTTCACAGGCCTGCGTCTGGATACGTGCCAGAGGAGATCTGGAAGAAAGCTGAGGAGGCGTCAATGAGGTGAAGTGCCAGGCAATGACCAAACTGCAGAAGGCTGTGTCTGAGGTGGAGCGGAAAGCCCACGACATGATCACGACAGAGCGAGCCGAGATGCAGCGCACGGAGGCTGAACCAAGAGGCAGGCAGTAGAGGACCACTGGGAGTTATCAATCAGCAGGAGGATTCGAGTGAGAATTGCTGGAATTGTGGCCGTAAAGCAAGTGAAACCTGCAGTGACTGTAACACAGCCCGATACTGTGGCTCGTTTTGCCAGCACAAAGACTGGAAGAAGCACCACCACATCTGTGGACAGACCCTGCAGCCCCACAACAGGGGGATACGCCCGCAGTCAGCTCCTCTGTCATGCCCAGCAGCGGGGCCGGGAACCCGATGGACACACCACCAGCAGCCACTCCGAAGTCGACCACCCCGGGGACCCCTTCCACCATACAGACAACCCCTCACTAGATGCAGACTCAGAACTGTGGGAGGAAAGACAACACAACCAACGTGAAAGCAATTCTTCGTCCTCAGATGCTCAAAGTTGTTTTTCTGTTTGTTTGTTCAGAGATGAACTATCCTATTTCAGTACCTCAGCAAGAGAGAACCTAACTGTTATCTTGAGGCGGTAGTAAAACACAGAGGACCAGTAAGGTAATGACTTGTTGTGGATAACAAAGTTATCTTTTCTTTAGAGAACTGAAAAGAGAGCAGAGAATATAACATGAAATACTAGATTTGATCTCCTCCCTGTTATTTTCAAGTAACTGGGATTTTAAACTAGATGACTTCATTAACCGATGCTTTACCAAACAGCAAACCCAGAGATTGCTAATTGCTGTTGAAAGCAAAAAAGCTAATATTAAAAGTCACAATGTTCTTTATATACAATAATGGAAAAAAAAAAAAAAAGAGGAAACCCCTCAAGGGCATGAGCATTGGATACAGCAGTAGACATTTTAACAAGAAGATGAATGGCATTGGTGGGTTGCTAACTGAACTTTGAAGACCCGCTACAAAACATGCAGATGTGCAGCAGATTAGAAGGAAACACAGATGTTCGGATTTTTTCCCTGAAAAAAATAATATCCAGGTCAACAGAATGAAAAATGAAAGATGATTTGCAGTGGGATGTATGAATACAGCAGCAAGAAAAAAATGCCATAATACAAAGGCTCCTTTATATATATATATATATATATATATATATATATATATATATATATATATAACATACACCCATACACCTTTGTATATAAACATATATAAACATACACCTTTATATATATATATATATATATATATATATATATATATATATATATAAACATACACACACACACACACACACAAGTAAGAGACTCAGCCTGCAATTAATTAGCATTCTGGCAGCTTTGACATCAGCCAGCTGCACTAAATAACCCTTCAACATTTCTTCACTTCTGCAAGGTTCTGCAGAGTAAGACATTGGGTCTATTCCAGCTTATTCATTTTATATTGAAAAATAATTTTTTAAAAAATGGTGACTCCAGCTCCAGCCCCTTTCCAAAATTTTTCATCCCCACCCTATTTGGATTTTTAATTAAAAACTAGTAGTTCTCTTGGTGTTAAAACATTTCTGTCCCGTGAGGTTTCCCAATGGTGTTTTTCTTGCAAATGTGTTGGACAAATGTGAAGATGCATTGTAGTTTATCCATATGCCCACATTTAGTCTCTTTATTCCTAGTTGGTGAGAAACCTGTATCTTTCTATGCTGCTTTTATATCTGTATGTATTAGTGATATTTCTCTAGTAGTTAAAAAAAAAGGAAAAAATTCTTTTTGGTTGTCCTCAAGAAAAGAAAAGAAAAAAGCTATCTTTCGGAGTTGCTATTTCACTCTGTTATACAATTTTTTTTTTCCTGAGAACCAGCATGCTTCATGGAATGCTAACATATTGGTGTTTTTGTAAGAGGGATGTACATAAATGTATTTTGCACTGTCACAATGACTCCCTAGGCATGCTTTTTTTCCCCCCTGAGCAAACTTTAAATATGCTAGAGCCATTTCATCAATGTTAGCTGTAGCATAGAGTAGTAGTGGAATTTTCTTTGTCCTTTTCCTTTTTTTTTTAAACCATTATTAGGGACTTTTTTAAAAAAAATAAAATAACAAGATATCCTACTTAAAAAAAAAAAGGACAGTGCATGCATATTGCTGTAAGGTCGTTTAAGTATTTCTAATTTTACCAAAAAAAAAAAAAATTATTAGAGCTCCAAATGCTGAGATATAGACTGACAGCTTTAACACCGCTGAGTGCCAGGTTATACAGTATTCTTATAAAAAGGGAAGTCAGCCAAAGACTGATCTGATGGACCAAAATCAGAATTTTGAAAAGCACCAGTACTACTTTCCAAATGATCAGCAGGTTAAACATGTTCAGCAAGGTATAGTGTGAATCCATTAACCCTTTGTTGTCCAGGGTCCAGACCAGAACTACTTGTTAGTTTTGAACACAGTAGCCCAGGATGTGGTTGTGTGCTTTATGAGAGTCGGCAGTGCTGCAGGCCGAGTAGACAACCAAAGTTGATAAAGCTGGGAAGACACTTCTCCACATACAGGTATGCCAGGTATTTCCTCAAAAATTGAAAGTAATCCATTAGCTTTGTCAGGGAGGGGTCAATGTAGCACTTGGACACAGTTTTACCTGCATAGGGGCAGTCCTCAAGTGTTGCTCTAAGCCTCTTAAATATTACATTTTTGTTAAACCATTTCCCCCTGTATTTTAATATACAAGTTGGTTTTGATTTAAAAAAAAAGAAAGAAAAAGAACAGAAGAAATCAGGTAGAACCTGGTGGCCACTATAAGGACTTTGGCATTTGTCTGAGATGGGGAGACTCTGCAAGGTTCAGAGGAGAGAAGTGACATGATTTGGCTTAGGATTTAAGGAATGTTGGAAAATAGGGACTCTGTAATGCTAGTGTCAATAGACTCTCTGGAACCTGGGGAATCCCTAATACATTTGAGCAGAATTATAGTAACTTACTAAGAACAAACAGAACAACACAACAACAAGCATGGAACCACCCCAGGTCATTTCTTTTAAAGTCTCAGTGCTTATATACTGTCCAGGACACAAATGCCCACATTTCAGTACCTCTTCTCCTAAAGGATATCCAGTGAAAGCCAGCGGCTTCTATCGTATGGGTGAAACTTTCCGATGCTCAGGAGTCCCTGTATCTTCCTTATATCTCTGCCTGACCAGGACTGACTGACTTTCAACAATTTAGTTTCCGGTCCTCAAGTTGTGTAAAATACTGAGAATATTCAGATGTGAATTGTCTTAGTAATCCAGACCATTATTATTATAATCCCTAGAAAATCATGGAGCTAAAATAGCTTTTTCATTTAGCAAAAAAATAAGCTTATATCCTGTCCTCAGCTGACATACTTTCATGGAGAGCTTGTCTTTGATCTGTTATCTTTATTTCTGGTTTATTTGGAATGAGTTTTTTTCCCTCATCAAGGCTGGGAGCTAACTAGAGACAAACGTTAAGAAGGAAAGCAAATGAAGTTCTGATTGTGAATTCCCATAGTTTCTCACAGCAGTTTCAGAACTACCCTTTTGAAAAGGGTCCTAAGTACTTTGGTTGGAAGCCCAGCTGGTGAGTCCTCAAGGGAGGCAGGCTGTTTCAGGGCTGGGGCTTTGGGTTTCAAGTCTAACCATGTGGGTTCCTGCTGTGGCTCAACTACCCATCAGCTGGTGACCTTGGGCAAATCGACTCCTCCCTTGGAGCAAAGAAGAAAGAAGCATTCACTGAACCCCAATTCGTGAGCTCAGCACTGGGCCAAAATCTAAACCTGACAGTAACTCTATGAGATGGATATGTCTCCATATTACAGGAAAGTAAATGGAAGTTCAGAGAATTTCAATAAGTGACTCAAAGACACATGACTGGTGAATTCTGAAACCAGCATCGGCCTGTCACTGAGGACCACACATTTGCACTGCCTCCTTCTTAGCCTGGGCTTATTCCTCTGGAAGATAAATACATTGGTTTTCCTCCATGGTCCTTCAGCTCCAACAATTTATAATTGAGTGGGGTTGATCCTGGTGGCACAGGAATTCATTACATAGCACATAACTACATTGTGTTCATGCCAAACCCCGCCCCTTCCCACCCAGGGCTTTTGACTCATGAAGGTTGGTGCCTGCCTCCCACCCTGCCCAGCATTTTTCCTTCTTCCTTGCTGCTTCTTCCTGGCAATTTTTGCTTTCCTCCCTCAAGCCTATTCATTTGCCTCTTCTCCTTCCTCAAATGCCTTCCTGTTTTTCTCCTGTGTACTTGTGTTTCTTCCTCTTCCAAAAATCCCTGTGTAAACTCACTTTCTCTTTTCCAGGCTTTTTCTCATTTTTATCTGGAAAACTTCCTGGTCAAATAAACTGTTTGCATGGCTTTGGAAAAGTCACCGAACTCTGTACTTCATTTTCATTTGTTAAATGAAAACACTGTATTGCCCAGTCTCTCTAGTGCCTTACAGTGCCAACCTGCTGTGATTATAAACACATCTTCAATCCTTTCCTTTCCCCTGTATTCTCTCAGCAGCTGTGGTCTTCATTTTTTTTATTGGGTCAGTTTGTAGTTCCTATCATGCTACTTTGCTTTTATACTTGAATTTTTGCCATGTGCAACATTTAGGTAGTTCGAACTAGTCTGTAAACTCTTGGAAAGAAGGGAATCATGTGACTTCCTCCTCTGTAGATACTCCTAAGGATCTGAGGTTGGTACTGCAGAGGTGGAATACAAGTGTCTCCTTAGATACTCCACTCCTATTCCCAGTCCACAGGACTAATCCACCAATTCAGGGGTTATGCAAATTATACCATCAACTGTTGGGCATATATGACAGGTGACAAGTCCCAGCCACAATCTTATTTTTCTATTGTTCTTGCCATATTCCTAACATTCAGTTTAAAAAAAAATCTTTATTTACTCATGAGTCTGAGACTTAGCTCTTAGATGTTGACTATTTTAGAATGATTCTATTAACAAACTAATCTGTGTCTGTATCCTTAGTTGGCAGATGAGATTTGGATGAAACTGTCTCTTTGTGATGTCCCCTGGATTTCAGGAAAAAAAATTTATGTCTTCTTGATCTAAGAGGATGCATAGGGCTTTCAGATTAATCAGAAACCTTTAGGCACCATTAAGTTAAGATGTAAGCATTTTTCTATGCTGTCATCCATGGCATCTAAGGTTTGTATTGCAGAGGAGGAAGATACTATTTATTTATTTAGTCACTCATTCAAAAAGTGTTTTATGAAACACTTACTATGTGTCAGACTTGGGTGTGTATGTGAAAAAATAAGTAAAGCTTGGATTTTACCTTTAAGAAATACTTGGCCATAAAGGAAAGAGGCACGAAAACAGTTACCGTAATGCACTGAGACATACTGCCATAAAGACGTGTAAGAAGTTCTGAGGAGCAAGGAATTGGATATAACCTGAGGCATCACAGAACCTCTCACAGAATAGGTGAGTCTGGGGCCAAGTCTTAGTAAGATCTGGCAGCAGGAGGGTGCAGGGCATTCCTGGAAGAAGGGACACCTGCACAAAGGTTTGGGGTCAAGTCTAGAGAATAAAGGCATGGGGTGGAAGCAAGGGTAAAAGTCAGATCAGAAAAATAATCAGGAGCCAGATAGCCAGAGACCTTAAATGCCCACCAGAGAAAGTCACAAACTAGTAACTCTCAAGTAAGCTGGGGGAGAAAGGCTCAGTGTGGTGCGGCCAGTTAGTGTGTCATTGTGTGAGTTCTCATGAGAGGGAGAGGGAGCAGTAACAGATGCCTCAGGAGTTCTTGCAGTAGTGATTAGGGCCCACTGGCACCATTAACAGATAGTAAAATGTGTTTGAGGGAGAAGATAAAAAAGTGGATTATGGGGCCTACTGAGATTTTCATGCCTGTATAGATTTGCTTGTAGATGATAGTTGAAGCTATGGGATTCTATGACATAAATTTGGGAGAGTGAAGACCAAAGATAATACCTGAGTCACCCCCACCTTTAAGGGAAGGGCAGAGGGGAGGAACTTTTAACAATGATGGTTAAAACAGATGAGTGGAGTCTCACCTAAATGAAAGGGGAGACTGATGAAAGGCTTTTGGAACTGAGGCACCTTTTGCCCCCTGGAGGCAAAAAGCGGCATTGCAACAAAGTCCCTATATAGATGAGTGCTGAGGAGTGAGATAATGGTTATGCCACTGGCACATGTGCATGTATGTGTGTACCTGGGTGTACATGTGACTATAAAATTTGTGTTCACTATGTGACATGTATGTAACGAAGACCCTTCTATGTTCTGGGGGTCTGACAATCAGAGGAGCAAGGTAGGAGGATGGTAGCCAAAGTGTGGAGCTCACCAAGGGGTGAAGAGTCAAAGGGCGGGGAAAGTGAGAGCTAGTATTTGAGGAGCAGACCTGGAGGGCTTCCAGAGAGGGGTGCTGCTTACACCCTCTGGCAGGCAGGTGGAAATCAAAAGTGGCCAGGAGACTTGGGGGAGGATGGCTGTGCCAGATGCCATAGAGGGGTTAAAGAATGGAGAAATGGCTTGGAGATTGCCATTTGGAAAGCCACCTCTCACAGGGTGCATTCTGGGAGGCTGACAGAAGAGTGCATGGAAGACAGGGAAATGGTCTGAGCAAGGAAAGGGGAGAGGCAGTGATTCTTGGGTGGGAAGCAGGGAGAAGTTGAGGTCGTTTCTCCCATTAAGCATACCAGCACATCTTGAGGACTTACAAAGATTGTTTTGGACAACTTTCATTTCAAAAATTAGTAGTTTTCCTAAGAGGATGATAAAACTTAAAAATACTATAATATGCTTTTCTGCAATATTTAAATAACCTCTGATCCTGTCAGTGGTTAATATTCACTTTTTCGGGAATTTTAGGCTTTTGGCAATACACCAAGCAAATATTCTAACATAGAAAATTAAATTCCTTTTTTAAAATTTTTCAAAAATATCTCTCTCACATTAACTGAGACTCAGATGTTTATGTGTGTGCATGTGTGTGTAGACACCTGTAGATGTAAAATGTGTCTTTGTGTATGTTCATTTAGTCAACTAATATTTTTCATACTCTATATGTCAGGCAATGTAGATGCTATATACCAGTGAACAAGAAGGGTATGGTTGAGCTAGTTTTTATAGTGAGTTCGGATACGAATGTGTATGACCAAATTATTATATATTGTATTGCCAAAAGAGAAGAACTAATCTGAAGAAAGATAACTCAATGGGCCATAAAATAAAAAAAGTTTAAGGTACCATTTATTCCTGCATAAGGATGATCTTATGCAGTGATTTGCTGGTAAACTGGTCCTCTGGGCAGTACAGGAGGAAGTCCTGATATGTAGCATTTGCTAATTGCCATGGTGTAAATACTGTCACCATGACTCTTTTAAATTACCAACATGATATCACTGGATGTGGAGCTGGGGGAAGAGATATACACAATAAGCTCCAGCAGCCTGCATGAACCAGCTTCAGCATGCCACTAATTCTTCATGCAGACAGAGAAATAGTGCTGATAATAATTTTCTTCATTTGCAGAGTTGTTGTTGTTCACCAGGTGTTTTGATATCTTCTCCTTTACTTGAACAGCACTTTGTATGTGATGTCAGAAGATATGATTTGAAGAATATTGAAAAGATCTTTGACAATCACTAGGTCTTACATGCCTACCAAGGAAACTCTGGTATAATATTCATAAACATAGGTCATGTCTTTTAAGGAATAAAATGTAAGAAATATACTAAACCAGGATAAGATAAGAAAGATCTTGATTATGAGTTACTATTGGACAGAATGACCCAAAAGAGGTCATAGAAAGAAAGGGTTAGTTAGCCGGATAAAGAAAATTGTTCAGAAGAGAGACCCAAGGATATTAAAGACATAATTTTTCTTATGTCATATATTACTGAGGTTATGGCCTGCTCCTAGATCATAGATCTTGCCAAATATAGTTCATGCTCTATTATCCGCTCTAATAGAGGAAAGTTGAAGAACATAATTCAAAACAATGGACAACCTTGAACGGTGTATACAACTGGATTTGCATAGGAGATAATGCCTGCTTCTTGGTATTTTACCATCCTGAGAATGGCTTACTTATTCTCTTTCTGGAGCTTTGAGAACTTACTCATTACAAAGCAAATTGTAAAGAATGAGAAAAACCACACGACTAGCACAAATCTAGTCCTTTTTGTATGAATGAGGTGGTTAAATATCCTAGGTAACTTAATAGTCTCATTTAATAATTAGTTCTAGTAAAATCTTGTCCTAGAAATGAACATACTTTTTTTTTTTCTGAGAGGAATATTTAATTCATTTGACTGTAAGCCTTAAAGTGTACTGTGTGTGTATATGTGTGTGTGCACTTCAACTGCTGCTGACTACAAGAGAAATCAATATCTGGCCACTGGCAGTTGTGGACTGTTATTGCTTGATGACAGTTGATATATTGGTGACCAGCAATGAGGAGAATAGTGGTGTGCGTCCTGTCAATTTTTAGAGCATATTTTATCCGTACCAGTAACAGTGGCTCAGCATTCATTTGTCATTCTTACCCTTGAAAATAGAAGTTGATAAATGACAGCAACTTTTAGTCCACCAAATCATGTGCTTTTCCATGTTCCTTTGATCAGTTGCAGAGCAGAGAAAGAAAAAAAATTCTAAGCTATAATGGCTGTTGGGGGTCTTGGGTTGTAGGCTTGGGTAGAAAACGCAAGCCAAGAGGTGGCTTCAGTGGCAGACTGCTCTTATGATGGCTTTTTGGTTGTCATTAATGATAAAAACAATTTAGCCTACCTGTAACCCCAGCATCTTGGAAGGCTGAGGCAGGAGGATTGTGAGTTCAAGCCAGCCTCAGCAACTTAGCTAGGCCTAAG